>NC_084710.1:8479708-8615812 GCF_033807575.1 Cydia pomonella | reverse complement strand
TATTTTTTCAATAAAGTATCTGTAAAAATGGATGTGTTCAAATCAACCGTAATTCCACCATATCAGTGGCCATTTTCGGAATTACTCGACAATCTGAAGTATTCGTAATAACGCGTATACACCCTATTTTAATGTAAATTTTGTATTTCAAAGCTGCTACGCAGAACCGTACTCATCTTTTGTGGAAATAACGAACGGTCAAGTATTAACCCTCATTGTCTTGCTCGGCCTAAATTTTACTACGCAAAAATTTTTAACACTTCATTTTATTTCAGAGGACAACGTCGTAGCCAGGGATTGTAAGAGTAAGTTTGTTCTCCTAATGTACAAAGAAAGTTTAATTTTATTAAAAATTAAAGAACTGGGTTAATTTCCTAATTGCGAGACAAAGGCTGTGGGAATTACTAAACTTTTATAATGGAAATAAATCGTACTGAAAGAATAATATTAATTCAGCCTTTGATAATCTGTATCTTCGTACACAGTATTTAGTATTTTTCGAGTATCTTTATCAGCACGATCAAATTCCTCAGTTTTGATCACTATAGTCAGTCGCAGAAACTTTACGCGCAAACAACCTTGACGAAGTCTAGTACCCTATTATAATTTTTAGCAACTACATATTTTGACCTTAATAATATGTTTGCTTTGGTCAGCCAGCATCTCAGTAGCATGTTTCTGAAGGGGGATTTGATGATTCATATTCAACTAAATATAAATTAATTGGCGATCTTACACTGCTTTATCTTGTACAAATTTAAATGTAGGTATAAACCATGCCAGATTGAAGTGTGGGTCAAATACTTTCTCAGAGGTTTTACAATAGTTATTTGTACAACAAGAGAGCAAAGTTTGATATTTCTTCGAGTGCTGGTTTTGAGTCCCGTGCAAGCTTAAGATTCTATAATCTAACTTAGAATCTTGAGCGTAGTAAGGGACTCAAAAGCGCACGAGATGTAAATAACTTTGATCTCGTGTAGCACACAATTTTTCACGTCAGTCAGCCATCAAAAAATACAACCTGAAAAAATGTAATCCAGACAGACGGATCACTATTTCACTCATGTTTTCTGAAGGTATTCTAACAATTAACTTTAATTACCGCAATAAAACAAATCGAAAAAAATTTCAATAAAATAATACGAAAATAATGAATTAACGAACATCAATTATTGACAGTTCAAT
This sequence comes from Cydia pomonella, assembly GCF_033807575.1. Taxonomy (NCBI): domain Eukaryota; kingdom Metazoa; phylum Arthropoda; class Insecta; order Lepidoptera; family Tortricidae; genus Cydia; species Cydia pomonella. The sequence continues at coordinate 8,614,627 of NC_084710.1, read as the reverse complement.
CGACAACTTTTTTTTGTAAAAAAAAAACTTTGTAAGATCTGGTCCGAATTGCGGATACCTACTATTATTTGTCAACTATGGTACAGATCGTTAAAAGTAGTTAAGTAGAATTATTTACTGCGTAACAATTGCGTAAATTTGTATTGTTTTGATTGTATAATAAAATACGTAAAATATGGTGTTTTTATTAAAATTTAAACTTTTATTTCATTAATTAATTATTACGAATGAAGACTCGTAGGGTGTTTTCGAACGATGCGGTCTGACTTATTTCGGGGGTCTATTATAGATCGTCAATATACCGTTGAATTACATATGCACTTTTTTGTCTCTTTCTTTCTGCTAATAACGTGAAAGGGATAAAGACAATAGAATCCAAATATTTCGAACTTGTATTAGGCCCCGCACGTTGAAATGACATTCGAATCTAAAGGTAACTTGAATGTTATTTTGTCTCACTAGGTGAGCAAAATGCGATTTTGCTCACTGTTTTTAGGCAGAAAATTACCCTTGTTCGAGCTGCTGACGTGAAAAGTATATTATTAAAGTGTATTTGGCCACTGGGCGAAACCTGACGTGCCACATGCCCAATATAAAAAGCAATCGTTTTAAGTTAATTTAATTGATAATGTGAATTGAATTTAATTAATAATTTTGATTTAATTTAATTAATAATGTTAATTTAATTTAATTCGCATTTATTATTATTATTATTTTATTTAATTCATATGAAAATATTTTAATTGCATGTTGTTTTGTGTTTTTATATGTATTTTGTCCGAAATAAATGCTTTTTATAATTTATTTATTTTTAGAAGAAGTTTTCGCAAAGTTATTTTCTTTAATGCGGAAAAATTATATAATTGTAGTACATATCAATTATAATTAAAATTCTATAGCTATATATCCAAGTTGTTCAGGATCTTGAAAGTCAGATAAGTTGTCATTTAAAACTATAAATGAAGCTTTTGCGACCATAAAATCGGTAGCACGTAGAAAGAGTCTTAATTGCAAAAGTTTTACAATCCTGCGTACTGCCGGCGGTTTGATGTAGTTTTTTTCTCTATCGTGGTCGTGTTACTTTGTCATCTTCACTTTGACTTGTTATTTTTGTTGGTACTAGCTACCCCGGAGGTGCCTAGGGCCTTCACAAAATCCTTTCACGCCTTTCTATTTTGAGCAACCGTCTTGGCCTCATCTTCACTTTGACCACTAGATACCCGTAAATGTAAAGTTACGTATTTGACGACATGTCTGGCCTAGTGGGTACCCTGCCTATGAAGGCCAATGAAATTAGTTTTTTTTCAAAAAATTAGTTTCCAATAAGCTGGAAATCGTTTTAATACCTTTATTTGGTCCTAAATGCGTGTAATCCGAGTTTGTCCAATCCCAGAAGGTGTGCATACATTTTTGCTCTTTTTCAGTATTTTGCTTGTAGCTCAAAAATGGAGCGTCCGTGGAAAAAAATATTCCAATCATGATGAAAATTGATATCTGAGGATTCAAAAGGTACCTTAATATGAACTTGTTTTCAAAGTTTGTAAAAAACGGCGCCATTTTAAATTTAAAATCCGAAAACTTCTTTTCACCAGTAAGTAGACAATATGCGGAGTGAGAAATCGCGAAATGGACGAACTGCGTATTGACGAATCGCGAAATGGACGAATTGCATATTGACGAATCGCGAAATGGACGCATCATATCATGGACGAATGGGCTAACAAATCGTCTAATCCATAAAACCTTGCTGGTATCATTCATGTAATTATAATTGATAGTGGGTTCTTTCTCCATCAAGTGGTTTGGCAATCCAGCGAAAAATGTATCTCCCAAGGCTTCCAAAATGTATGTACATCTCCTGGGATTGCGCAAATTTGGATTATACATGCATTTAGGACCAAATGTGGGTATTAGACGATTTCAAGCTTGCTGGGAATTATTTTCTCAAAACTTTTTTTTTGTCTAATTTCTTTGGCCTAAGGGCATTTATTTGTTTGATGCGCTTGGGTATTTGTTCCTGAGCCATAGGTGTTTTCTTTGTATGTAAGTATTTATAAATACTCATTTACATATTATTAAGATCGTTCTCTAAATACCCACAATGCAATTCTTATTCATCTTACTGTAGAGCTTAGTCAATTTGTGCAATAATGTCCTATAATATTTATTCATTTTCTTCGGTTATTGCGATAGTTACTCATGAATCATTTGTCATGATATAAAACTATGGAAACGGATTATAACGCGTAATTGCGCGCAATTTAAAATACATCCCGATGTTTCGAACCCTTTACAGCGTTCGTGGTCAACAGGTGACTGAGGAGAAAAAAAAAGTTACAATAACTAAAATACATTTAATGCCCATATTTTCGAAAAATTGTTGTAACACATTACGCTGTAAAATCGACAAGTTACGGGTGAAAAATTAGACCGAAACTGTCTTTATCGAACGAGCAAGCGAAGCTAAGTGAAGTTCTTACATTCTGATTAAGGGGACGTCCCGGCATTTCGATGTTTTTAAGATCATCTGACAGATGATAGTTTGATGGACAATAACTGAAGGAAATGCGTTCTCATTTAAATGAAATTGGGTAAATGCGTAGTTAATGGCATTATATTTTAGTCATTAAATTATGGACAGGTTCAATCAAGGCGTTATGGAGCTAGCCTAGAAGCCCAAAAAGCTATTTGTGAGGGGTCTTGCTATTCTGTTCATTTTATTTGTAAGAAAGTATGGTGTATAGGGACCGTGCGCGTTGGAGGGTCTACCATCTTGTGGCCTGAATCGGAACCATAAACATGCACATTTACACATCACGGGTTTTCTTGTGCATAGTAGGTTCTGCCATCTTGTGGGCTACATCGGAACAAAAAACATCACATTTACGCCTCGCGCCAAAAATCTGACGGCTCCTGTGCTGCCTCCTACAGTTCATGCACGCTCCCTATGGTCTAGTTTGATGCCAAATAAAAGTGCTCGGTTTACACACGTATGATATTGTTTTTTAATTTACGTTTTTTAAATAGTTAGCAAGATAAAAACGAAAAAAAAGATGTAGGTATTTGACAGTTTATAAGAAAAAATACGGTTTACTGCAGGTACAATTTATATAAATACTTATGGTGACAAATCTATCAATTAAGGGCTCCACAGAATGCCAACTAAGTAGGACCATTAAATTGATCTATATTTTTGGCGAACCGCGAGTTTTCAGTTCGGGGCGAACTGCTAGTTTCTAAAGATATTCTAGAAAAGCGTTCAAGGTCAACAATAAAAAGTTGTCCAACCTTTCGCTTCGGTCACGTTCTTGGCATCAGCGAACCCTATAGCAACAAGTACTGCATTAACGAGACACAGCCGAATTGGGTTTTAAGATTGAGTGCTTGTTCATCGACTCAGAAAATGTGATAAAAAACGATGCCAAATTTGGTTTTGAAGATGCTGAGATACATGGGACAGTGGAGTTGCCCTATCGCGTTATAACATGTATGTGTAGGTCGGACATAGATCTAACTTTGCATCTGGCATTTTGTGTCCAGTTTGACAGGCGAATGCATGCATACATACTAAATAGAAAGAGTAAATGAATATTGACATAAAACTTTTATAAAAAATTAAAAAAAGACCTTTAAAAAGGATAAAATAATATCCGTTTTCTATGCTTTAGCAACTAATATGTTTGAAGTCCATGTACAAATCTTAAAAGCGACGACACACTGTCAAATGTCAACCCTGGTGCATTTCATTAAGAAAATATAAAAGCTGTCCATTACTGACCGGTATTGTAATTATTTGGCTTGGCACCGACTTCAAACATATCATTTGCTAGCTCATATTTTATTTTTTAGATATCTGTTTTCTATTTTAAGTTTTTATTTTTCCATTTAAAGCTTTAAGTTTGTGTTATCAGCTATGAGTGACGCAGTATTCTGAGGTAACAAAAACACAAAAAAAAACTGTCGCATTGATAACCTCCTCCTCTTAATGAAGTCGGTTAAAAAATGAGTCTTTGAACTACCCATAATATGTAATAATAACTAGATTTAAAAACAAAAAGGGAACTGATTTGAAACTAAAAGCGATTTTTTGAGGGACAGCTGAGGCTGATTTACATTAATAAAAGGGTAACATTCAATCGAATAGACAAGTATTAATTAAATTCTACTATAAATAGGTATAGACACTAGAAATAAAAACACTGTCTACTGCTCTTCTTGACTACAGAAACTATCACGAAACTATTCTGATGAATGTTTCATTTTCAAATGTCTAAAGTTCACTCAACTATTATTATTTTGAGAGGCACAAAGTAAATAGCACTGTAGGAATGGATTTTTTGTGGCTTAACTTGGCCGAAGGCAGACTTAATGCTGGTTTAACTTTTATCCATCTAAAATAATCCTTGAGTCACCCTGCTAGGCGAGAGTATAATCCCACACAAAATACAATTACGGGCAAGTTTTTATTTCATACTTCACATGGTTATGGATTTTCTTCTTTTTGAGGAAAAATTAATTATTGCAAATTTTACATCCTCAAACGCTGAAATAATTGCTAATACCTTAAAATGAAGTGACTTTAGAAAGAAATAGTTACTTAGATGGATTCAAAGTGGCCACAAAATTAATATTATTCTGCTAACACTAGGTATGTAACAGACCAGATTATTTTACTAAATATTTTGATATTATATAATATGACATCTGTTTAATTAATTACAGTAAAATTTATTGTAATATTTATTAAACACGAATTAATAGAATGTTATTTCTCGCAACAATATACATCAAATCAATTACTAAACCATTATTATAGGTACTAAATGAATAGAAACTAATCCACTAAAATACAATGAAAAAAAAAAAAACATTAAAATTGACTATAAACTAAACAGGAGTAAAAGTAAACAAAAAGAAAGACACAAATACAAAAATTAATCAAACAACCCGTCCCGAGCCCTCCCAGACGCAAAGGTGCCCATCACGCTCGCCGCGTTGCCACGCTGAATCGCGATAGACAGCCTCTGCATCAGGAATGACCCGGAACGAGGATCATGACCCCTCTCCCTCAACCGCCGCCCCAATTCGCCCAAGAAAATTTTGGCCTCGGCACACCAACACCCGGACGTCTCTACCGCTAACGGGACAAACATATATCTCGACAGCAGCGCCGAGTACTTATCGCGCTTTCGGAGTGCCGCAAATTCAGCCGCCGCTCCTGCCGTCCGGACAGTCCGGCCAATGTGCGAGGCGGCAAAAGTGCTGAAAGTGCATCTGTTTTAGTTTATAATGTTTATGTAACTAGATAGAACACTATGAATTCATGTTTGCCTACTACCAAAAATTCCGCATTAAAATAGATTATGGCTTAAAAACTGAAATAACAAAGTCGCCCTTAAATTTCAAACGCCGATTTACGGTACTTCATTCCGTTTCCACTTCAGTACCCCTAGTGTAAATTTTATCGACATCATAACGTGACGAACGCGTTTGCGTTAAGTCTCATTTTGTATAGGATTTTGAGTTTCCAAAACGTCCCGCTTGGCGCGCTCTTTCTAAATCCAATACAAAATGAGACTAAACGCAAACGCGTACGTCACGTTTCAAAATCGAATTTATTTACACTAGGGGTACAGCACTTCAATGTGACTTCAATATTTCCACCGTTTTATAAGTCTGTTAAACACAGCACAAAATGCATATATAAGTAGTTGATTTATTTACAATCTATTTTTAACAAATGTAAGGAATCGAACGGTTCTATGTTTTTTCATATTTGGTTTTTCCTGTCCAATTTATGGATATACATTGCTCATTTTTTATCTACTTAGCTAGATTTTGTTATGAAATTCAACAACTGTGATCATCCCTAATAACAACACCCTTATGAGTGGCCTCAAGGTTCACGGATTGCGAGTTAACAGTAATGTGGATGACGGTGCCTAAGTACCTACATAATTACTATGATTTCAGGTCGAGACATATCAAGTGCATACTCCACCAACGGAACATCATTTTCCTCACTGCCATTGAAAGAACCTCGTAGAATGACTGTGCGGGTGCAACTGCCTGTCAACAGATATCAAACTAAAAAATCTTTTTTGAGGAGTACTCGGATGGACGGCAATCCAAGTAAGAATACTTTCGCGATTTTTGTTTATTTAACCCATTCAGCGCTAATTACGACACGATGTCATTTTGCCTCTACGAAGTATTTCCTCTAGATACCGGGAAACCTATGTTATCGGCTACGACGTAGCCGTATGAACGTAGCTCAGCGGTGAATGTGTTAAAAGTGTAGTGGAAAATTACTTATACATGGCGTCGTTTTTAGTACGGATTAAATGAAGATAATTTATTAAGGACCTTAAGAGTTACCAAGTTGACCCCCTTGAATGTTTAGCGAAAATTAGACGGTTGTGCCCCCGCCTAGATGGGCAATGCGAAGCGCAAGGGCACTATTACCTTTTACTGGAACTGGAACTGTTGTATTCACATAATAGATTTATCTAAATATGTGCCTGTATTTGTATCTATACTATGAGGGTTCCGTTTTTACTGTCTACGGAACTATAAAGCTAGTTTTAGTCGTATTAAAAAAAAAGGTTTTACTTATACAACCATGCATTTTTGTCATGACATTGTACTGCGCTAATCTTTTGAAGCAGGAAATGCTGACATCCGAAACTTTCGATCTAAAAATATTCTCAGTATTCGTCAAAGGCCCGAATGCCTTTAAAACTCAGGATTTATTAACATTCATACTTTTATAAACTAGTACCTTAATGCACTAAAATTAAGGTTGAAATTTAAATTGAAGGTGAAGACTAACATTCTATACATATTCGATTTGAGGGAGACTATTGAATTTCATCGAATCCCGTATATTTGTTGAATAAAAGCAGAAGTCTATACTGATTTTCAAGTCCGTCTACACACCGGAAATTAACTATCCGTTGGTGGGTTAAGAATCGGTAGCCACCCAAATAGACGGAGAGTTGGCCCCGGGAAAATGTATGCATTTTCAGATTAAAGCAGCCCTTCTAATAAGTTATCATTGCTTGATGTTACTAGATTCAGACGTCTGGCAGATACTTGCTGATGTAGGTCAGATCAGATAATCAGGTTAGCGAATGAGTTGTTAACCAATTCGCTCCACAAAGAAGAGTCGATTGACATCGGCAAGTGCCGAAATCATTACACTTCCTTTTATTTTAGCATTTGCGTAGTTGCTAGTCGAATAAGGCTCCGAGTTTAGAATGGATAGCTGCCAGATCTACTACTAATAAGGATAGTATAGCGAACTAACAAGAAAGGTTTAGTTACTTCTCGAAACTTTAGGATCGCGAGCGGATTTTCGAGATTAAATCTCGTCGGAAAGAAATCTCGATTTTCACAATCTTGGTTGAGATATCGATTAATATTGTCGAGATATCGAACGAGATGTAAAAATTGACTGTTTTGAGTAATATTTTTGAACATTGATTCATATTATTTAAGCAGTGCTACTGGTGTGGCTTTAACTGACAATAAGAGTGTTGTCGGCCACTCCGCGCGGACTTATTGTACCCATTTATATGATTTTACCTGGATTACCCTACTTGTTTTCATAAGTTTCTGTTTTTTTTTTTATATTACTGCAAGTACCATAAACTGGTTTAAATTATACTAAATTCTTAGGGTTTTTTGATCAAAATAACTCATTTTAAATTACTAAGTCTAATTCTAATCTCGCGGCGAGATTAATCTCGATCTCAAAAACCGGGAGGATGAGATCTCGGAACTCCCAATCTTGATTATATTTTCATACGAGATCTCGAATCGCTAATCTTGGTTCGAGATTGCAGTCCCGAGTTTCGTTACTCTCAAAATTATAATTACTAACCAGGACTGGCTCTTAGTCTAAAACGTGAACAAACACGAGTTTCTCGTGAATTCAATAATCCTATACTTGTTTTCATTTCACTACAGAAAAAACCTACATAAGAACTCACATAGAGCAATAGATTCATTTGCTCCGTAATTTATTCGTTATTTTACTACAGCTACCAATAACAATTTGCCTAAATTGGATTGCACTGAATTTACATACTTTTAATGGAAGGTACCGCTTTAATTAACCAGTAAAGGTTGTTTAGGGAAGCCATATTTCACCGGGAATTGTATCGCTATCAGCTATTTGAGGTGGTATAGTAATAAAATATATTGGTATAGCAGTAATAATAATAATAATTAGGACAGTCTGAATCCAAAATCGGTTGAGATATATTATTGAAACGTCAGTTTTCTTAATAAAGCTTAGAATCCTAGTTTTGATAAAAAGGCTAGCGGCTAGCCTAGCTCTACAGAAAAGTATCTTTTTAAGGTTCCGTAGTCAACTAGGAACCCTTATAGTTTCGCTATGTCCGTCTGTCTGTCTGTCTGTCTGTCCGAGGCTTTGCTCCGTGTTCGTTAGTGCTAGAAAGCAGAAATTTGGCATGGGTATATAAATCAATAAAGCCGGAAAAGTCGTACAAAAAATCTAAAAAAAAAAATTTTCTTTAGGGTACCTCCCCTACACGTAATGTGGGGGTGAATTTTTTTTTTGCTTCAACCCTACAGTGTGGGATATCGTTGGAAAGGTCTTTCAAAACTAATAGGGGTCTTCAACAAACATTTTTTGATAAAGTGAATATATTCGGAGATAATCGCTCCGAAAGGAAAAAAAAATGTGTCCCCCCCCCTCCAACTTTTGAACCATAGTTCAAAAAAATATGAAAAAAATCATGGAAGTAGAGCTTAAGAAAGACATTAAATGAAAACTATAGCGGACATGATCAGTTTAGCTGTTTATGAGTTATCGCAAAAAGTTTCCCCTTCATAGTAAAAAGACGTACAGCCACAGTTCATCCCTTGGTTAACAATCTACTATACTTTAAGCTCCAGTTTATCTTATTGTGATGGAAGAGTAACTACGGAACCCTACTCTGAGCATGGCCCGACATGCTCTTGGCCGGTTTTATTTGTTATTATTCACGCGTGTATATATTGGTGCAAGCGAAATGCGCTGCGAGCAATAACATAATCATAACAATCCGAAACGAATTATTAAAATCTGAAGGCCGCTTCTACTAGTCACTTATTTTTAAGAGGTCAGCACATACCTACAATATCGTATACCTAAAGTTTGTAATATAAAATTTAAAACTTTCGCGTTTTGAACACTCCACCACCACCACCACCATACCTGCGTTGAAACGTCAGAAATAAAGGTTACAAAACACATTCGCGATAGACCCAGTTTTAAATATGTTTTAAAATCATATGTTTTCGCTAGTAATGTATGTAAATTTCTAAATTTACTAAATTCCATGTTGACGTGTAAAAGTGCCCTTGTGGCCTATCTGCTGAACAAAGAGAATTTGAAATAGAGATGAATTGTCAAAGAAAATGTTGTAGCCACAGTAAATTTACTGCCATCTTTCGACATATGATTAAAACTTTTAGAAGGCCATTTCACTACACAGTCATATTCTTTCACTGACATGTGTTAAATTTGTTAAATCTAGAAAGTGGCGCCATCTAATAAATCGAAGGCCAAAGGTATGGCAGCATCGTTTCGAGCGATGGCGCCATAAACTTTAGGTTGTGCCCGATAAGATGGCGCCACTTTTTGATATTTAACCCTTTGAACACCACGCGTATCGTATGCGGCGCGTAATCGTGAACCTTGTCGGTACGCATGAAGGTTGATATTGGGCTGTAGCCGCGCGCGTCATATGACGTCTTTGGCGGTCCAAAGGTTATCAAATTTAACACATATCAGTGAGAGAATAAGGATCAAAGTCAAATGGCGTTCTAAAAGTTTAAATCATGTATCGAGAGATGGCAGTAAATTTACTGTGGCCACAGAGTTTTCTTTGACGATACACCTCTATTGCAAATTCTCTTTGTTTGCTGGAAATGCACCTCTCGGGCTTCCAAATATATATAAGCGAAATAATATGAAGTGATATTTATTTGTCATTATACTATAAAGGTACAAAAGGAACCTTATGGTGCGACTCTGTCCGTCCGTCGGTCCGTCTGTCACATCGCTAAATATCTCGAGAACCACTTAAGGTATTGATTTGAAATTTGGAATAGTTATGAACAACGCTAACCCAGACACATTTAAAGTATTGTTACTACAAGAAATCCTCTATAATAAAAAATAATGAATAAATTTTTCACCGTACGCCCATGTGACGGTAGCGAAACGGCCAAGCCACATATTTTGACTAAGGTGTAGAGTTTGTGAAGTTAGGGCTTGTAGAGTTAGAAGCTTCGCTCTACATAAGATCTGATAACTTTTTGATAGTGCGAGCCTTATGGTTTTGTCTTGGCAAAATTTACATGAAAATGTTTTTGGTGGGATACGAGGGCCTACAAGAAATCCTGTATAATAAAAAATAATGAATAAATTTTTCACCGTACGCCCATGTGACGGTAGCGAAACGGCCAAGCCACATATTTTGACTAAGGTGTAGAGTTTGTGAAGTTAGGGCTTGTAGAGTTAGAAGCTTCGCTCTACATAAGATCTGATAACTTTTTGATAGTGCGAGCCTTATGGTTTTGTCTTGGCAAAATTTTACATGAAAATGTTTTTGGTGGGATACGAGGGCCTACAAGAAATCCTGTATAATAAAAAATAATGAATAAATTTTTCACCGTACGCCCATGTGACGGTAGCGAAACGGCCAAGCCACATATTTTGACTAAGGTGTAGAGTTTGTGAAGTTAGGGCTTGTAGAGTTAGAAGCTTCGCTCTACATGAGATCTGATAACTTTTTGATAGTGCGAGCCTTATGGTTTTGTCTTGGCAAAATTTTACATGAAAATGTTTTTGGTGGGATACTCGTATGTTATAAAATGCAAGATATTCTGAAACGAAACGTATAAAGGAAAATTACCTTTCTTTTTCTATTTCCTTTTTAACAGAAGATAGCGTACTAGCTCTGTCATACATCCAAATTAACAATATTACAGTCCCGACCCTGGCAGGCCTATTATATGGCTCAGTAAATACCTACACTAGAATGAGCCCGTCTAAGGAACAAGCCAAATTAGTTAGGCTTTTAAGCTTCAAGTCCCTTAAGGAAAGTAATACTTATTACGTACCCTGAATTGTTTTTACTGTTTACGTGTATCGCTTAGCAAAACGATCTGAGTAAGTAAATAAAGGCCTAGTAATCCTGCAAAATGATATTGTTATTTTCAATGAATATTTGTTTCAACAATATTTGTGTTGTATAATTTCAAATTATGAGAAAGTTTCCGGAATATGAGGAAATAACAAAGGAAAGGATCGCGTAGGTAAATTTTAGATCGGTTAAAGCTACAATGTGATACTAAATATTATTACGCGTAACGTCGCTATCAGATATCTCGGAACTATCGAGGTGCTCAAAAATATCAGAACACTCACTTTAACATCTTAACAATAAAAGCGTGTTCAGATATTTCTGAGCACCTAGGCCGCTCCGATATACAGTACTAATGTACAGTGATTGACAATTACGAGTATATAATGGATAACTTTGAAATGCTCCATATTTTGACGGTTTTTAATACCCAAAGTGGGTAAGGAAGAATGTTTGCATTCTATTTTGTTACAAACCTTCAGATATTGGGACTCTCGTGAGTGAAATAATCTGTTACGAAGACAATGATAATTATATTATTATTTTACTTATTTTCAGAAAGCCAAAAAGAAGCAGGAATCCGACGTCTGCCTTGGAGATTTAGAACTCTGTATTCGCAGGTGAAAAACTTAGAAACGAACTAAAGGAACACTGGTGTATATAAGTAGTTTTAAGGTACATAGGGTAGGTATGTGAAACTATCTGTTTTGTTGTTCGAAACCGATGGTAAATATTTTTAACCACACCAGCTCGTAAAGACTCTCTTTATTCTTAGAAAACTGATGATTTAATTCCATTTTAGCTACAAAGTAACTTGCAATGCTCGTGGTTCCATTTTTGAAATCTTTCGCTTGCTCAGGTTAATAAAAGCACAAGAAGTTAAACAACAACTTGGACCCCTAGTAAAAAAATAACTATTAAATAACTTGATTGTTCAGGTTTCATTATTAGTTTCCTCAGGGGTCCTTATGGTTTCGAAAAGTCCGTAAATTCTTCTGTCCGCAGTTTTGATCGACGACACTAAGTAATCTGACCCACGCGTTGCAATAAACAAATAATTTTATTCCATGCTCAAAATGGCAAAAGGGAATACATATAAAGTCCATCTGTCGGTATGTATAATTATTTCTTTTAATTTACTAAATACTTTTTTTCAGAAATCATTTTATGCATTTACGCACTGACGCATTTAATTTCCTTTATTGCGACTTCTTTTTTCGGCGTTTAAAGCAGGTGATTCTTTATCTGTGCATATTTTTGACCATTAGGCACAGAAAAGGAAACTCTTGTACCTGCAAATCTTTAGAAAATTCGCGTGGGTTCGGGACAACGTTACACAATTTCATGGAATGCTCCTTTTAGGCTATTTATCTCACATAGAAGAAATTCCGAGGCATATAATACAAATTATAGTAGGTATTACTGGTCCTTTGTTTGCCGTATTTTTCCCCTCAAAACAGTCGTTCATCTTCAGATGTCCTCACCATATAAGTAAGATATCGATTATGGACATGTAGGGCACTGGATCGAGTGAGGCATTGAGGCAGGTCGGCAATCGATGCCGCTGAAACATTAATGACAGAATGCATACATACTTTGCAAAAGGCATTGGTTTAGTTGGGCGTTTCATTGGAATGATTTTTATTTTTGTAATATTATAATTTAATTTAGTTATTTCATATTTTGCTTAAAGCTTTTTGATAATTGAAGCTCCTTGGAAGGATTTTGTGTCGCGTATAAAGTTTTCTAACAAACACACAACTACATAAATTAATTCATACAGTGGGTATGCACTTTAACAGCTCGCTGGACATTGTATTTCAAAAATCTAACGTTCCTATTTGTTAATAATGAATTTAATTTTTATATTAAAATAATAGCCCATTGTGCAACAAGGTAAGTGACATATTGTAAATAGCAGGCTGGAGGGAATTCAAAGCACGAGTTCGTAATAATCTTACCCCCGGAATTACATACTTACAGTGTTTTTCACATTGTCATGTTTTGACAAGTTAGGCGTCAAAGGCACAGATTCATCCAACTGAAAATTGTGAAAATTGTTTTAAATGGCTGTTAAATCAATAAATTTAAATATTTTATAAACATACACAATATAACTCATTATATCTCAGTATGCTGGCATACTATACCATTGCGAGCAAGTGTGATGAAAATAAAGAAATCCCATAGAATATAAATGTTGTAAATTGAAACAAAATTCATTCCTGTGTAAACAAGTAGGACTTTAAATCAAAATAAGTAAAACAACCCATTTTATTGTGAGTAAACCTCAAATAACGTTACGACACTGATTGAACGCTGGACATAAACAAATAGGCATTCAGCCATCTGTGTGATTATGTTGGCAGAATTATCAATCAGGATGAAGTGAAAAAAGGATTTTAACGCTGTCTGACACGGCAAAAGATATTATGGTTTTTGTGACAATAATCCATTTTTATCTTACCCTCTCTCTCTCTCTTTGCCAAACGGCAATATAGGGCTACAGAATTATTATACAGCTCCTTCCACCGTTACCCACCTTCATTTCTTTGTACTTATGAAGAAAAGTGCGGCGGAGTATTAAAAGTATTTAATATAAGTTATTTTATCAGGAAACAAATAAATGCATTCATTATATTCAAATTAGCAAAAACAATAGAAGGATTGGTTAAAGCAATCATCTGGCTTCGGGTTATTTTCATAGAAACACATGGAAAAAAATTTGGTGCTAGAGGCACAGACTAAAATAATGGAACAAGGGCAAAATTGTATGTCATCCTCGATATTTATTACTACTGGTACAATAAGTATAGTTAGCATCAAATACTCGTAGAACACATTATTGAACGAGCCTCGGCGAACGTCTGCATTTTAGCTTGGGCAAAAATGCTTTCGAATGTGCGGATGTTCTCCCCTGCAGCTCGCAATTCTCAGCTGATTCTCGTGACATTTTTTGAGCAGTTTTGATAGTTTGATAATAAATAGAACTTTTTTGTTGTTTCGTTTTTTGGAAAATATTTAAAATGGCGGAAATAGGGAATATTACGCGGAACTCTGCGTAGGGGGCGCCACTACCACAATCTGAGGGTTATTTAACTAATGCATATTCGAGCCATGAAGACGCAGATAACTCAATTTTATTACTTACTGCATGTTCACTGGTAGAAGACACTTATATAAGATGTGGTTACCTATAATTAGATAAGCATCAGTCCTGATTGTCATATAGATTTAAGAGCATGTAAGATGTATTATCTGTTGGTAATCCTAAATAAAAAAAAATAAAAATAAAAAAAAATTGATTTTCGCGTTTCCCGGTAGGCCCTTTGTAAACAAACTGCTTTGATGCATCAATGACATATTTTATTATCTGTGAAAACTTGTCAAAAACAGTAAGGCACAGTTTGTATAAGTTACTCTATGGTTTTTGAAAGGTGCTGCACTCTGGCGGCAGAACATTGCAGTAATACTCCCTATTGGCATAAAGGACTTAACCGCCAGTAGCTATGGCGCCTAAGACCATTTTAAGTTCACTGCGATAATTACTGAAAGAAGTTTTTTTTTAACATTTTTAAGCGTATCGCGAGGTCTATAGCTCACGGAGCCCTATTTCCTTTGGTAACAAAAGGGTGTCATAATATAATATGGCCTCTACTATCTATTTGAAGTCTCAAACCTGTACCTTGCTATTTCTGGTGAATTCTCTGTCGTGGACAGTAATAATATTTTTAGCGTAGCGTAATTTTATCTGCTCTAAGTAAGTCGGCTATTTAAAGTTCAGCACTATATTTTTTGTTTTTCAAGTTTGAGATTTTTATATCATATCTCTCATAATCTTTCGATCCTAAAGTTGTCTAAAGTTGAAAATTGACAATTCAGTCCACAAAATAATAAATGTGGAGCCATACCAATATTAAAGCGACACTACAACTGTCAAACTCATGGACACGATTTTATTTTACGTTTTACAACTTGTTCCTTTCCCATAGTTGCACTACTTGCACTATTTCCCAATTTTCCAACAAAATTATTTTAAAAGAGAAAAAGTCGTATATCTTAATTAAATCTGTGTGTACAGTTGCAATTTCAACAGTACCTGCCCTTCAAAGAATGCTGAACAGTCCCAGTTAATTACACGGAAGTTTGCGTGACTCTGGAAGGCTATTCCAATTGGTTTGTGAGCGCCCGCTTACAATGTGAGGCCCGCATACAATGCGTCCATTATACCTTGTTTTAACGGATCTCGCGACTTGAGGCAAACGTGCGCTAGTATTCGCTAAGAGGGGTAAGGCCGTGGACTCTTTATAATTGCGAATGCGGCACAGAATTCCTTTTTAGGTCTAATTAACACTTAGAAAAGGGATTGCGAATTTGCGTGCATTTTGTTTTATTTTACTGAGTAGACTGTGGACTTGAATATGATTTGAGATTATGTTCTCCTACTATTGGAAAAAAATAACTTAAATGTAATTACTTACTCGTATTATGTATTTAGTTTAAAAATAAATATCAGACATGTTTAGGGTTTCTCCGATGATGTTCGGCTCGGACACCAGATCTCCAATCTCCTGGTTCCTGCGGAGTATCCAGGTTCCATCCTCTCTACGTGTAGGTCCTAGGATTTTTCGGTAGATCTTCCTCTCAGCTACCAGTAGTGCGCCTTCTTCCTTTTGCATTAGTGTCCTTCGAATTCGTACATAAGGATTTGGCCTTATGACCATTTTGAGTATCCGGAGATTCGTGTTCCTGGTCATTAGCTTGAACACTAACACTTTTTGCAGGGCAGCCGCACAGCGTAGAGCGTTCTGGATCCGGACTTGTATCTCGCCCTCTCTCTAGTTAGTATCCGTGACGAGCCGTGACTATAACCAAGATACTTGAACCGTTTCACGCCTTTATATGAGGTATCTTCCACTGTGAGATTTTTCCTACGAATTCTCGTCCTTTCATCATCATTCATCATTGGAGAAACGAAAGCCGCCAAACTTCGATGGCTCGGGCACGTAGTCCGGATGGGTGAGGATCGTGCAGTCTGGAGGGCGTACTCTGGAGTTCCAAATGGCCGATGACTGTCTGGACGCCCTAGGTACCGCTGGAGAGACGAAGTGCAAAAAGACCTTAGTGAACTCGGCGCCGTCGACTGGACGGAAACGGTTTTGGACGGAGAAGCATGGCGGTCTTTGGTGTCGGATGTCAAGATTCACTTCGAGTCGCTGCGCCACAGCAGTAAGTAAGTATGTTTAGGGTTCCGTAGCCAACATTGCAAAAAGATAACCATCATAGTTTCGTCATATCCGTCCGTCAGTCCGTCTGTGTCGGTCTGTCCGTCAATCTGTCTATTTGTCCGTCTGTCTGTCCGTACAAATGTCACAGCCATTTTACTCGAACACTAGAAGCTGTATTTTAATGAAATTTGGAGCTTAGATGTATTTTGGTAGCAGCTACTTAGCTTAGAAGTTAAAATAAAAAATAAAGGATTCATAAGTGAGGCACCCCATACATGTAACTAAACGTGAAAAAAAAACGTGTGACACATCAATAGGTCTTTAAAAAAGGTCTATTGATTAAGTAAAAAACTTTTGAAAATAAACGCTCCGTAAATCGAAAAAAGCGTTCCCTCCAACAGAAACCGGGCGTACAAATATATTTGACGACCGGTCTGGCCCAGTGTGACACTAGTGACCCTACCTATGAAGCCGATGGTCCCGGGTTCAAATCCTGGTAAGGGCATTTATTTGTGTGATGAACACGAATATTCGTTCCTGTGTCACGGGTGGTTTTAACATACATAATGTTAGTATTTATAAATATTTATATATTATATATATCGTTAGGACCCACAACTCAAGCCTTATTGAGCTTAGTGTAGGACTTAGTCAATTTGAGTAATATTGTCCTATAAGTATATTTATTTATTAATATATTCATTATAAACACTATTCAGGAAAATGGTTTTGAACATGGTCGGATTGATCGGTTAAGCCATTATTGAGCTTTTTCCAATTAAATTTCCTTTTATTAAAAGTATTTAAGTACTGCAAAGGTACGCTCTTTTGCTTATATGTTTTTTTCGTAACGTATGAAGATATGGGACCCTGCAATGCGGGGCCCAACACGCACTTGGTCGGTATTTAATAGACAATCAAGATATGCTTTTTTTTATTAAGATATGCGACGTGACTTGTTTTTGCCTTTTAAATATTAAACCTAATCACTTCGTCAGAATATTTTTATTACAGTATGGTTCATGTTCTTTTCAAGGCAATCGGACTTTTCGTTTAAAAGAGTTTCTTTGCCGTTGATATGGCAGGTTTTACGATTACTGGTTTTAAGGCAATAAGATCTGGGAGATCGAGCTTTCCTCGGAAAACATATAATAACTTAAAAATGTGCGTTTTTCCAGAGATAAAACCTGGCTAGATCGATTCGTCGCCCCCGAAAACCCCCATATAATAGCAAATTTCATCGTAATAGTTAGACCCGTTTCCGAAATCCCCGAAATATATAAATATATAATATATAGCAATATATATATTTTATATATATTATATTGCTCGTTTAAAGGTATAAGATACAGTTAATGCCCGAACGTTTCTGGCACCAAATGCCTTCACCCGTAGTATTTGTCAATGTTATCAATGTTTATTCATACTTAATCGTACAATCGGCACAATGGGACCACAACCTAACGGACCCATACGATATCTTGTTTTTATTAGAGAAACTAGTATCTTATCAATGGTTCTACGAGCTATTCATCAAGTGAATTCGGTAGTTCATCATATCTAATCTATTTTTGACAAGCATTATACTTAGTTCGCGGCTTAATCGTAGGTGATAAATAGCAAAATAGCACTTTATATTCTAGTCTAGTTGATTTTTATTATCTATGAAAACGTTGTACTTACATAAAAATTGCTGTTTAATCCTATTTTGCATAGGAAGCGGCTATAAAGGTGCTTATATCGCTTTAATGTCATAATTTTAATTGTTTTAGATGCGGCGTGTAGATTAATTTACGTAGGTATATGTTAGCTTGAAATTGTGTATTGGAACGTGTTTCCAAATGTTTGTAATAAGCTGCATAAAATATCCAACTAAATTACTCTGTTTGATTTTGCCTAAAAATTTATAAAATAAATTTGTAATATGGCGTTGAACTTCCCCTTGTTAAAATAAGAAAAATAGGCTTGTTTGCTATAATCGTAGAACATCAAACAATCGCAGTAGTTTGTTTCAAATAAGTTGTCAATAATGATCGAAGTCATAAAACAAGCATTGTTAAAGATCGCAGACAGGTTAATCCTACCGCGTCAAAGTTGATAAACTATCGCGAATCTTATCGCAAATTCGATAGCATTGAAAAAGTTCATACACCAACTCTTCCAATGACGCTCGGGCTATTGAAGACGCAACATGAAACTACTGGACCCGAAATGTGTGGTGGCTCCGATGAAGACAGCGGCTTCTGAAGGTTCTTAACTGATTATTATTAGTGCTAGATGCATTTAGGTCTCATATAATGTTGCCAATTAACCTTTTGAAAGCTAACCCCTGCAAACTGTTGATCAAAGTGGAAATTTGTTGCTAGTCATGTTTCACGTATAAACTGAGCATCCCAATTAATTTTTAATTATCCATTACGAAATCACTTGCGCTGTTTGTTTATTGATTTAGTATTTAACGAATGTGTTTTTGAATATCAATATAAAAAAGTAAAAGATATGAGTAAAAAACATTTTAAACTAGTTTTCAGTCAAAATTAATAAGATATGCCTATCTCATTCCCTCCCCCTTCGCTCAATGAAAAAATTATAAAAAGATTTGATTGTCTCTTGATAATTATAAATGTTGGTCTCATACTTGTAAATATCTTACATCGTAAACACTTTATTCGCCTTAGTGTTATTTATTATAATCGATCTGCTAGATACATTATAAACTGAAATAAATATACGAAGGAAAAAGTGACCAAGGCCTCCAGTGCCAAAGACTGGACTCGAACCAGCGTCCTCTGCATTTGCGACAGATGCCTACAACCACTTGATCACCTGGGTCACAGCGGTATGGGTTGAAATTTTCCCTCGTATATGCAATTTCTTAATATATTTAACCTTTTGGACGCCAATGACGGATAATCCGTCACAGATCACAGAGCAACATCGACCTACGTACATATACATAAAGTTCAACTTCATTTTCGACACTTCGGTGACCTGACATCTGAGTGACAGCTTTTGTGTTTGTCACGGCGTCGAAAATGTTACAATACATTTGAAATTAATTAATGTTAGGTTCATAGTTCAATTGATCTGCTATTCACAAAAAAAAACTCTTTTCAGCTGAACAAATCTCTCGTCTTCGCGCATCGCAATCTCCAATAGCCATCTCTCTTCAAAAATGCCCGACATGGACTTCACTAGATGGACTCAAATTCAAGGGCTACTGGGACAACGAAGGTAGTGGCGTGTTATTAAATACGGGACAAACTGGTAAGATTTTTGGGGTATTAATTTAACTCATAAAAGTACTTTCGCTAGATTATTTGCAAAACTACGGGTATGCTACAGGCTACGACGTAGCAAACATGTGGCTACGTACAAAATTATATATTTCAGGCCCATTCGCACTTGAACTGATACCCAAATGTCATTCAGTTATCGTACATTTTAGTTATCGTAAATACTCATTATTCGGATATCATTCTGAAAGCAGTATACGTTCGAATTTGCCTGTAAGACAAAACGTATGTATGACAACGAAACTTGACGAAACCTGCACCTATTTTACTCACTTATTATTTAAGAGGATAGGCCACGGCCGCCCTAAAACCGCCTTTTACACAAACATAGTCCTCATTTCCCTCTCTGGATATTAACATTATTTAAAATATTGTTTAATATCAACCAAAGCTATGTTTGATTTCTTCGAATCTTTAGTTACCTATTATAAATTATCAGGAGCATTTTAAAGTTTGTATGAATAAAATAAAAAAAATTGGGGACAATCTGACACAGATCGACGTAGCCCCAAACGAAGCAAAGCTTGTACTATGGGCACTAGGCGACGATATACAAACGTATAGATAAATACATACTTCGATACATAGAAAACACCCATGACTCAGGAACAAATATCTGTGTTCTTCACACAAATAACTGCCCTTACCGGGATCGAACCTGGAACCATGGGCTTCACAGGCAGGGTCACTACCCACTAGGCCAGACCGCTCGTGAAATCAGTTTGCCGCTCCTAATTTACACAAGTAAAAAAAATTAAATACCGTTTAGTAGTCTTTTAGAATCGTATTTACTTTTCAGTAACAGTTCATTTTGTATACGCAAAGTGGTATAAAATTTTGCATAACAGGTCGAATTTATTATATTTACTAGAAATAAGAAGCGATTAGGAAAATTCAATCACTAAAGTTAAATAGGGGATGAAAGTTTGCTTGTAATCAAGTAGTTATTTGTTTTAAAAGAGGGCAAAGTTTTTGTTTAAACGCTTGTGCTAATATCTTGATATCAGAGCAAGTGAAAGATTCCAAAATTTAACCTCGATCGTAGCGAGTGGTTCAAGAAGTGGAATCTTTAGCGTTGCGAGGGTTACACAAACATTGCCTCCGATTAAATACTCAATTTTAAAAAACGAAGAATGTAATTTCAGTGTTTATAATGAATTCCCCGAGGAGAAAAAGGGGTTAAGGAACGAATACTTTTATGAGTGGCATGTAACTTCTTTAAAAATATAATATTAGAAAGCGAGACAAGGGATTTTGGCGTTATTGCCGATGTACCTCAACGCACCCAATAACATTTATTTGTTGATAAACATTGCTAAAATCACGTGTTCAAACCAAAAAACTCTATCTAAATTACCTGTAATACTCAATTTTATCACTACATTCTTTTACACATTATATAACATATTTTGGGCGAAATCAGCGCGTTGCTTGAAATTATCTATCGATAAAGTCGATGACAAATCTATAAGGAAGAGAACACGGCAAGGTTATGAGAATTCAAGTTCACGATAAGTGATTGGATTTAAACTCGTTTGTCATAAGATTTAAGATCGCTGAAAAAAATGTACTGTCTGGGATTGTTAATAGCGTCTGGGACAATAATTGTTTTATTAAGAATAAAAATAGTATATGTAGAGAGTTCTCTTTCTTTTGACTTTGCGTGTTAAAAAATGACTTATGGTATATTTCATGATATTTGACTTTTGCAGTGGCACGTGGTCAGCCAAAAGTTTTTTTTTAAACATTTTGGTCTTATATATCAAGTTAGTATATTAAAACGATTTGTTTACCTATTTCAAAACTCATAGACTTTATTTCTACTAGTTTTTTTGATCATACAATATTTTTTGTAATATGTTTGTTCGGCATTGACATATATCTATACTCTGTATCTTTAGATATTTAAATAAAAGTATTTAAAATCTGCCCTCAAATGGCTCCTTAAGCCAGTTGAGGGTAGATGAAAACATTACATGATCAAACAATGTAGGTTAAAGTCAGGTCGTTTAGTGACAGATCCAGGCGGTTTTGTGTTTGGTTGGTTTACCGATAAATATTATAACTACCTGAATATGTACAAATTTGTTTGTTTACTTTTTTTCTTACTGTAATTACTTCATTTTAAGTTCGTTATCTCAATACTTACTTTATTGTGTAACTTAGTACAATAATTTTAACTGTAACTGGTTCCCCGCGATACAGGCGTAGCCTAGTGCGGAGACTCCTGACGTATTCTGTTATGTGTTTTATTGATAATAACATTTATTCTTATATTTATATCTGAGGGCGAGCCTTACAGGCAATAACGCAGCGGCTTACGTGAGCGAATAACTCGCGATCGCGAAGCGGCGCGACGCGGGTGAATTCAATACTTTGATAGCTATGGAAGTGTCCTACGTGGGCGATCTCGTTTACATATTTTTTTTTTATAAGGTTTTATAGTGTCGATTGAAGACACAGGGCCCTCGCTAATGATACGGGCGACCCTGTGTCCGCGGTGACATTTCGAAAGGCTGTTTTGATTTAAGCGATGCCGGGTCCGGCATCACCATCAGTCAAGAAGCAATGGTGATGCTCAGTTTAGAGACCCGGCGTTGTTTTAGTGATTGGGCTTTGATGGACCCATGGTCCCCGCATTGAGTACGGGCGGCCATGGGCCTTGGAGTTGGTGGTTGAGATTTGTTTTTTGTGTTGCGAAATATTTAATGTTTTGATATTTTAGGTTGGTTGTGCGAATTAGGACCGCAGTAGATGTTGATAACACTACTCGACGAACGCTGCTGCCCATACGTCGGTTTCCCTTAGTCGCCTTTTACGACACCCACGGGACGAGATGGGGTGGTGCTATTCTAAGACGCCGTCACCACACCGTTTACATATTCTATTATGTTTTATTGATAATAACATTTATTCTTATTCTTATATATATCTAAGGACGAGCCTTACGGGCAATAAGAATGGGGCCAGTACAGCGGTGTCACGAACATGAATACGAGCCAATGCAGTCTAACGCCACAACGCGGTTGGTTGATGAGTTCACATCACGCGCGCGATTGGTCGCAACTAGTCGCGTTAGACTGTACGTTTGGCTCGAATTCATGAATAACAACGCTGCACTAGAACCATTCTAACGCAGCGGCTTACGTGAGCGAATAAATCGGGAATGCGACGCGGCGCGGCGGCCCAACGGCATTCGCGTTCAAAACGAGATCGCCCACGTAGGACACTTCCATAGGTATCAAAGGATTGAATTCACCCGTGCCGCGCCGCGCCGCTTAGCGTTCGCGAGTTATTCGCTCACGTAAGCCGCTGCGTTATTGCCCGTAAGGTTCGTCCTTAGATATAAATAAGAATAAGAATAAATGTTATTATCAATAAAACACATAACAGAATACGTCAGGAGTCTCCGCACTAGGCTACGCCTGTATCGCGGGGAACCAGTTACAGTTAAAATTATTGAACTAAGTTACACAATAAAGTAAGTATTAAGATAACAAACTTAAAATGAAGTAATTATAGTAAGAAAAAAAATACATTCCTGCACGGTATGAAAACTAAACTTAAAGTAGGTATTTTAGCTAAAACATCTTCTGTCTCGGTATAAGTAAGTGAAAGTAAAATTTTTAACAAGAGTTTCTTTACTTGCACTACAACGGTGCAGTCTTTATGGTTACAGTGTTTTAGCAAAACATTGTAAGTAATGTTGTTCAGGCCAAATCAAGTTATAATTTAAATGGCGGCGTTCCTAAACTGAAATAACACAAAGCAAAATGTTTATTATATGTACGCCATTTAGAAATACACCTAAGGTGATTGCCGCGTAAACAATGAGGATTAGAGAGCACTTTGGATTGTTTTAATACTGGGGATTTGGAGACAAATGGCGTCATGTTAGTTCCTACTTACCAGCGATGTAAATGTAGAAGATTATTTTAGTTATATAATTTATAGGAAGAAGCCAATTACAACTTCCGCTCGAATTTAATAAGTACATAGGTCACTAGATAAGTTTTGCAATAGACAAATATGAAACAATGAGGTGGCCTATCACACATAATTTTTAAAACTAAATATCCATAGACAGTGTTTGGCGGAATAACATTTACATTCTTTTTAAATCTACTTATTAAAAATAAAAACAAGTTTTTATTTACAATACCAATATACATTATGGATATTGATACACAGAGGATTACTATAACGGCCTTGAGGCATTGTATCAAGGATGCTGGCGGCATTTCCTTATTGTATTGCAATACTGATACGTTGTACGAGGAAGCTGTTCTGCTAGCTCTTCGGTCACCAAAAAAATAGATTTACCCCTTATAGGTATATTTAACAATATATTTAACAATATATTTAATAAATAACTATATTATAGGTATCATGACGACTGGTCTGGCCTAGTGGGTAATAGTGACCCTGGCTATGAAGCCGATGGCCCCGGGTTCAAATATTGGTAAGGGCGTTATTTGTGTGGTGAGCACGAATATTTGTTCTTGAGTTATGGCTGTTTTTTGTATGTATTTAAATTTTTATAAAAATATTTATATACTATATTTATCGTTGTCTAAATACCCACAACACAATCCTTATTGAGCTTACTGTTTACATAATATTTATTTATTATTTATTCATATTTATTTATAGGATATTGTTATTTATAGGATATTGTTGTGTTGGAAGATCAATAAGGCTTGTATTGTGGATACTTAGACAACAATTTACACAATATATATACATTATGCTATAGATATTTATTTTGTAATTTTATTTTGTGAAGCAATGTACCTAACAAAATTAAACTAATAACATAAGTTCAAAAAAATATATAAATACATACTACTATACTACTTAAATACAAAGAAAACACCCATGACCCCGGTGCAAATATTCGTACTCATCACACAAATAAATGCCCTTGAATCCAGGACCGTCAGTTTCATAGGCAGGGTCACTCCTGATCCTGAACTGACTATACTTCTCACGTTGAATGATATGGTCCCCTATGACAGGTCATTTTTATATGGCGTATATGTATATATATGCTAGATAATAAATTTATAATTTCGACCCATTACGGCGGTGGCAGCATGGTTCCATTTTACCACTTGTTACTATGCCCGTCACTTTCGCGTTTACATACTTGTTCGAACGTGACAGGCATGGTGACAAATGATAAAACGACCGACCATCTTTAGCTTTACAGAATACGATCCTATATGCTTTAGGTCTGTTTGTCTTAATAAATGAATTTTTTTAGCTTATTTTACACTCGAAACAAACACTCGACCACGACTAAGCGGCGGGCCCCTAATGGGCGAGTACATCTTCGAACAAATGCACTTCCACTGGTCTGTTGATGACTTCACCGGCTGCGAACACGTTTTAGATGGACATGGGTAAGTAAAATCCATATTTACCAGTCTAGCGAATCAAATGCTCTTTGTTTCAATACGCCTAAATACAAAATTCTCTTTTGTTAAAAAAAGGCCAGCTTTCTATGACGAAAAACGATTTAAATTGTCCACTGCGTCAGTTGGCAGAGTGTTTCATAACGCCCTGTTTCGTTAAAATCGTCTCCCAAAATTAGCTAATGGTTATTTGGGTTTTTTGCTACCTGCCTTTACGTGTGCCTGCTACACTGCTGTGCAAACGCAGGATTTAATTAAAAAAAAAAAAGTGTAACTCTGTTTCCAATGGCTTTTTCTGTGGTAACACATCTATCAACGCCTTTTCTTTACCTTATAGGACTAAGTAGCCGCCTAAACTAAATATCATGTCCCCGTGGACATGGCATTTACATATGTTTGCGATATGAATTTAATACGACAGTTCGTACGTCGATAATCTCTTAGTTAACTCGTAAACAGTTCCAAGTTATGATACATTTTAAAACGAATGTTTAGTCTGAATTCCGCCCTATTTAGTAGCATGTAAACTCTAAACTTACTTTTTGAAAATCTATAAAAAATCCTGTTATAACTTTCAGATACGCCGCAGAATGCCACTTTGTCCACTACAACAGTAAATACGAGTCAATGGAAGTGGCGGTAGGCCACGCTGATGGCTTGGCAGTGGTTGGTTTTCTTTTGGAGGTTGTAGACGCCCCGAACCCAAAATTTGACAAGCTTGTAGAGGGTTTGGAGGCGATTCAGAAGCGAGATCAAGCTGTTCGAGTCACTGCGGGTACGTTTTAGATCATACATATAAGTTTTTGGAAAAAGTCATTTTTGGTACAAGCTTTTATAGCTGATTGTGTTTTTCTTTCTACATGCAACTAATATTCATCGACACAATTCTACACCCCCAAACAAATTATTTTGCGTTGTTTTATCACAGAGTTCCCATGGCCACTTCCTGTCTTGTTGCGCTTCCTGAATATTGCGTTGTCATCCAATTTATGTAAACTATGACATTATGTAAATTTGCATACATACATATGCATAAATATGTTAAATAAAAGCCTGGTCCAATTTAAATAAAAGCCTGTAAAAATGTATAACACACACTCTGTCTCAAGAGGGAAGAAGCAGCAGGCTCCCGAGTCTCCCAAACGAAAGTTTGACAATCTTGTTGAGGAATTTCAAAAGCGAGATCATTGGTACTTTTGACGTTCCCAACCATAAGTTCGATAACCTCATCGAGGATCAAAAATGATTGAAAAGAATGATAAAATTGTCAATGCGGATGTTTCATATCCAATGTCATAATATATCTGACTAAGTGTGTGTTATAATATATCTGAATCAAAAGAAAATGCTACATGTTTTGTATTTGTAGTATGTGACGTTTTGCTCATATCATGTGGTATTTAGATAAATAAAAAATACATTTGATTTATAAACATAGGATATCAGATTACATTTCAAATATGTGTACAGTATATTTACAATGGGTATTGAATGTTATGGGTATAGATACTACTAACAATCAATATCTATAGTAAATATACTGATAACGTTAAATATCACACACGTGTAGTGACTAGTAATAAAAACCCTGCATTTCCCTCAATCAAAGAGAATAGGGTTGTTTCCATCTACAAATCTTAGGGCAGAATTGTATCCCAATAAATTCTTACGGATTATAAGAATATTATTTATTATTATTATTTATTTAATATTTACACAGAATTACAGATTAAAACTAATACACTGTGAAATGACAATTCCATACTATAAGTATGTAAAACTATGATTAAATTAAAACACTTAAAACACTAGATTCCCTTTTATCCATCATCTCACAAAATCTCAAGCATTCCTCACACATATCCGCCCATCGCCCCGCAAGCAGGTCACATTCGGGTGCTGAAACTAGGAGCGCATTAAGCAGGGTCAGGGCACGAGGGATGGACGAGTTTCTATGCGCCACCGTGCGTGCCGTTGGCACTGCTAACAGAGGCCGCACTCGCGGTCTGAGGGTTATCTTTTTTAAATCAGGAACAAAGAACCTCACTAGCCTCTCTACCAGTTCCGGGCAGTCCGAGTCACCGCGCAGGTTATACTACCTTTAGTATTAATATGTTAAACTACCTTTAGTAGACCTCTAATAAGCATATTTTTGTAAATATTGAATTTAAAATATCTTTCTACGTCGATCTCACGTGACGTATAATAACGCCACGTGAGCCAAGACGAAACGACAATGAAGATTCTGATGACGTCACAACTCTCGGTTGACACTGGGGTATAACCGCGAAAATCGAAGTTCGTCAATTGCGGGCATTTTTCTCTGTCACCCTAATTACGTCTTAGTAAGAGTAAAAGAGAAAGATCCCTGCAATATGCGATTTTCAGTTTTCGCGGTAGGCCCCCCGTTGTCTGTTCTCAGTACATAATTTAATACTCAAGATGTAGCCATTTTGGTGGTGGGCAATTAATTGAAGCTTCGATATCTTCACTAAAAATGAACATCATAGAAATGCTAATGGATAATGAATACTTTATGATTTAATATAATAACTCAATTATTGCAGAAAACATATTTTATTAGTTGGTTAGAAACCCACATACACGCATAAACAGCTTGCCCACCACCTAAATGGCTGAGAACAAACAACGGGGGGCGTTAGTGTTACGTGTGTACATAGTTATGTGTCAAACCGTAAACTATGACTAAACTATTACAAGCGTTTCAAAAAATTGGAAACAACCCTACTTGAAACAAAGGTTGATTGACACAGAAAACTTTGTAGCCACAGTAAATTTATTGCCATCTTTCGACACATGATTAAAACTTTTAGAACGCAATTTGACTTTGATCCTTATTTTTTTCACAGATATGTGTTAAATTTGTTAAATATCAGAAAGTGGCGCCATCTAATAAATCGAAGGCCAAAGTAATGGCGGCAACGTTTCAAGCAATGGCGCCACAACCTTTGGGTTATGCCCGGTAAGATAGCGCCACTTTTTGATATTTAACAAATTTAACACATATCAATGAAAGAATAAGGATCGAAGTCAAATGGTAGTCTAAAAGTTTTAATCATGAGTCGAAAGATGGTAATAAATTTACTGTGGCCACAAAATTTTCTTTTACAATCCACCTCTATTTCAAATTCTCTTTGCCTCAATGAAGGATAATCTAACCAGCTTCGTTGGTATTATTTACTCCACCAGGTGGAGTAAGGTCTACGTCCCACAACCGACGTTAATAAGTCCTACAATTATTGCCTGTCACTAAACTATCCATTAATGATTAACCAGTCTCACAAGTCGCTCAAAAATGGAAAGGGTCTTGATCAACTTTAAATTATAATTTAATTTAAGATATACCTCGTTAAGTTCAGTAACTCGACTTGTTTCAGCAACCTTTAACGATGACTTTTAAATGGTAAAGGTAAGCTTTCAGTAGCTAATTGTCAAAAGTTTAAATGAATGTTAGGAAAAGTACCTACTGAGATCTAGGCTGCATTCAGATAAACACATTTCATTGATTTGATATTTGTAAAAACTCGTAAATTGCACGTTGGCTCACACAAATAAATAAACGCGAGTCGAATGCACTACGAATGCCTAATGATAATATAGATGTGACGAGCCTTACTGTGGGGCTAGGTATATGTGAGTAAGATAGTCCCATGTGATAATGAATATTTATTTTTATTCTATATAATGATAACAATAACTTTATAATTCGTCAAATACAACATTTTACTTATTATGCAAATGTAGATTTATTTAAAGCTAATATCCGAAATATCCTCTCTTTGTTACAGAGTCACTGTCCTGGATGGAGCGTGACGACCTGCGTGAGGGCAGCTACGTTACCTACAAAGGGTCGTTAACCACGCCCCCGTACACTGAGTGTGTTACATGGATCATTTATCAGAAACCTGTGGAAATTGGTACAGAACAGGTATTACCACACACACAGGTTACGGGTCTCCTTAAACGGGGACGACAAGGCGGCCAATTCGAACGTACCTACATTCTGACATAAAAATTATGTCATTTTGTTATCATTCCTACCTCGCGTACCCTCCTTTACTTACATACTTCCTTCTTCCTTTACCTCGCTACAAGCAAAATACGCGCGAATGTAAATTCGAATTGACCTCAGGGCCTGGCTATCACTATAAAATTGAAATATTGGCTCGTCTCGCGATAATCGAGTAAGAAAAATGGAGGCACTTGTGATTGAAATACGATCTAGTTATCGGCTCTGAAAGGTCAGGTCGTCTGTGCGCGGTTCTTTAAAACTTAACCTTTTGAACACCAAGAGCCACTAAAGTGGTCGTGTGCTGTCGTGCCTACCACGCCAACGACCACTAAAGAGGTCATGGCAGACGCTGTCAAAGCAATTTTACTGTTGACAGATAAAGTTTAAATTCGTTTCTCAGTAGTTGACATATTGGCGTGTATGCCACATTTTGATGCGAGGGAAAAAGCGTTGAAAAGGTTAATCTGGCATATAGGTATCTTGACTTTGGTAAAAACTTGTGAAGTAAATATTAATATTTTCTTATGCATGAGAATTTAAAATTCTTTTTCAGAAAATCTAGACTATTAATATACCGCCGTTGTATAACATTTAGGCTTAATCACGTCAGTTCTAGCCTTTCATCCTTAGCAAACATCTTTGAACTTGCCTAAAGAGGTCTGGAATATTTGAAATCAATAACAGCGTATTTGCCAACGATTGATTTGGTTGTGTAAGGCAAAATATTCTTGATAGTATACTATTAAAATAGTTATAAACGCCAAGTGAAATAAATTAAAGCTTCTGAAGAATTAAATCTCGCTTTCTTCATTTTCTGGCTAAGGAACTCTTCAGTTTTCGCTTCACTTATAAAAAGTTTTTTTTGCGGAACTGCACGAATTGAGATCTAAACAAATGAACAGAACGGTTGTGTCCTGATGATAGCAGATTTACCAAGAAATGTTAAAATACCGGTTCCACGTACAGTCAAGTGTAAAAATATGGGTGTACAAATCTTACTCAAAAATATGTCCCATAGCATCTTATTCCAGTGTAATAAGAGCGTAGTACTATATTTATGAGACGATTCTTTCGATACATATTTTTGTACTTGACTGTATACCTGTCTAAAAATTTTACCAGGTTTTTTTTAACATAGCACGAGTCTCTTCTTTTACGAAAAATATAGTTAGTTAATTTTTTTGTACAAAAGCTATATCGATTTTTTTACCATTTCGCCAACCACCAAGTGCTACGCTGCGTAGCGCGCCATAACCTTTCTTACTAACTGGTTTTAAACATAAAACTAATAACAGAACTATTGTTTTGCAGTTGGGCCTTCTCCGACAGTTGGAAGGGCTGGACAGCAAGCCCATCGAGAGGAACGTGCGGCCGACGCAACGCCACCCTCCCGGCCACTCCGTCATATACGTCAAGCAATTCAAGGCGAAGCTATAAAATAAGATTGATATATACTAAACGATAAAATGGCTGTTTTTCTCGAAACTTACGGAATCTAAAGTTTTTCTAGTTGAATACCTAGCCACTTACGATCAGACATTTTAAACAATTATTAAACTTTATGGCTGAAGGCATTTAAATCGTATAAGTATTAAACTATGACCAGACGTATAGTTTTTCCTAAATCCACAATAAAACACGAGGCCGCGTAGTTTTTTAACTAAGTACCTACAACACAAGAAAGGACTTAATAACGCGCGTATTTTCCGGTGACTTCTTTTGTACAGATTAATAAAGCGGGGTCAGCGCTATGAAACAAAAACTTAACCTTTTCGCCGCCATTGCCTTGAACTATAAAGTCAGTACATTTCGTGCCCCACACGCCACGACTTGATACATGTTATACGGGTTATAGGGACCGTGCGCGTTGGAGGGTCTGTCATCTTGTGGCCTGAATAGGAACCATAAACATGTACATTTACACGTCACGTTCTTGTGCATAGTAGGTTCTGCCATCTTGTGGGCTATATCGGAACAATAAACATCACATTTACGCCTCGCGCCAAAAATCTGACGGCTCCTGTGCTGCCTCCTACAGTTCATGCGCGCTCCCTATCTACGTGCAGTTTTTGACATGGCGTTTGATGACACTTTATTACTTATATTATTATTGATGGCGGCGAAAAGGTTAAATGTAATTTAATTAATTCCAGACCATCATCTGAGGAACATACTGGCCTTTCTCTACAATAACACCATGAGAATTACTT
Organism: Cydia pomonella; assembly: GCF_033807575.1. NCBI lineage: Eukaryota > Metazoa > Arthropoda > Insecta > Lepidoptera > Tortricidae > Cydia > Cydia pomonella. The sequence continues at coordinate 8,583,281 of NC_084710.1, read as the reverse complement.
TGCAACTCATTACTGCGGTAAAATACGTAAACAAAGATAATTCAGAATAACTACAACCGTAAAATAACTGGCTTTACTAAGAACTTTCATCAGAATTATTCCAGCTTTTGGCAATTAATGTTTGATTCAATATTGTCAAATTTCTAAATAATACCTACAGCTTCCATTGATAGAAAACGATAATTCGAAATCAAGTTCTCAAGTATTCAAAAGCTAAACAATACGTACTTTCATAGACAATAGAACTTTAAGAATAGATAATGAAAGAAAGAAGATCCTTATCAAAAGTAAAATTTCAGTAAAACAGATCTTTTCAAAAACAACAGAAGAGTTCAGTAAAATATGTAGGTAAAATAAATTATTAAAAAAATATATTACAAGTACAACAAGAGTTTTAAGAGTCCTTATTCCTACAGACGAGCGTATTTTGTAAAATGCTTCCTTTTTCATTCAAGATTACGACGTAACTATTAGTATTTATTCAAAAACTGATAACGTACTTAAATAAACGTTTCCTAAACTAGGGGCTCCAACAGTTCAAATTTTCATTTTCTCTTTTAAACCTCTTTTTTAATGAGGTTTTTTAGGAGTCTTTTCCAAATTTTGCAGTGAGATGTGGCGTTTCGGTTCTCAATTTTGCTATAAACAAGAATCATTTGGTACATGAATGACTACAATTTGATTCAACATATCTCGTACGAGGGGCTGGAATGATTAACAATCGAAGATTCATTTGAAAAAACTGATAAAATACCTTCCGAGTTTTCTTCATTTTTTTTGGCGAAAACAGGGTTTTATTATATTTTATTTCCGCAAATTGTACGCATATTTTGCTTTAAAAATAATATTATAGCAAACTGTAACTTTATGTTAACCTATAAAAAAAAAATCGTAACTATGGGACCTACATTGCCGTAAATTTATATTTTTTTAAAACACGTATAAATCACGCAGCAGCGACGCCCCGCTCTCAGTCCGCGCGGAGCGCGCTTAGAGGACGGACCTGTGTTCGATTGTCAGGCATTCGTTGCGATCGTAATCAGCTACGGAGTTCCGAGAAGTGCTATATACTGCGATTAGAAAATCTTAATAAAAGTTCATTTTTTACAGTATGCCTAACAGACTCGCTTATTGATGGATTTTCAGTGTTACTTTTTTTTTAATACTAAGTCGGTGGCAAACAAGCATACGGCCCGCATATGTACGCCTGCAACTCCAGAGGAGTTACATGCGCGTTGCCGACCCTAACCCCCTCCCGCCCCTCGTTGAGCTCTGGCAACCTTACTCACCGGCAGGAACACAACACTATGAGTAAGGTCTAGTGTTATTTGGCTGCGATTTTCTGAAAAACGCATTTTCACTTGAAATTACGTTAGGGTTTGCATTATTATTTTTGACCCGGATGAAGTCCAAGTTCTCATGATGGAGTCAGGAGTTGGTCACCAGAACTCCTAATCTACTAATTATAATCCCATCATGTTTGGGCTCAAAAGATTTGCCCTGACGAACACCATCGATCTAGATGAGGTCCAGGGTCTCATGATGGAGTCAGGAGTTGGTCACTAGAACTCCTAATCTACTCATTATAATTCCATCGTGTTTGGGCTCAACAGAGTTGCCCTGATGAGCACCTTCAATCTAGATGAGGTCCAGGGTCTCATGATGGAGTCAGGAGCTGGTCACCAGAACTCCTAATCTACTCATCATAACTCCATCGTGTTTGGGTTCAATAGAGTTGCCCTGACGAGCACCATCAATCTAGATGAGGTCCAGGGTCTCATGATGGAGTCAGGAGCTGGTCACCAGAACTCCTAATCTACTCATCATAACTCCATCGTGTTTGGGCTCAATAGATTTGCCCTGATGAACACCATCGATCTAGATGAGGCCCAGGGTCTCATGATGGAGTCAGGAGTTGGTCACCAGAACTCCTAAACTACTCATCATAACCTCATCGTGTTCGGGCTCAATAGATTTGCCCTGACGAGCATCATCAATCTAGATAAAGTCCAGGGTCTCATGATGGAGTCAGGAGTTGGTCACTAGAACTCCTAATCTACTCATTATAATTCCAACGTGTTTGGGCTCAAAAGATTTGCCCTGATGAGCACCATCGATCTAGATGAGGTCCAGGGTCTCATGATGGAGTCAGGAGTTGGTCACCAGAACTCCTAATCTACTCATCATAACTCCATCGTGTTTGGGTTCAATAGAGTTGCCCTGACGAGCACCATCAATCTAGATGAGGTCCAGGGTCTCATGATGGAGTCAGGAACTGGTTACCAGAACTCCTAATCTACTCATCATAACTCCATCGTGTTTGGGCTCAATAGATTTGCCCTGATGAACACCATCGATCTAGATGAGGCCCAGGGTCTCATGATGGAGTCAGGAGTTGGTCACCAGAACTCCTAATCTACTCATCATAACCTCATCGTGTTCGGGCTCAATAGATTTGCCCTGACGAGCATCATCAATCTAGATAAAGTCCAGGGTCTCATGATGGAGTCAGGAGTTGGTCACTAGAACTCCTAATCTACTCATTATAATTCCAACGTGTTTGGGCTCAAAAGATTTGCCCTGATGAGCACCATCGATCTAGATGAGGTCCAGGGTCTCATGATGGAGTCAGGAGTTAGTCACCAGAACTCCTAATCTACTCATCATAACTCCATCGTGTTTGGGTTCAATAGAGTTGCCCTGACGAGCACCATCAATCTAGATGAGGTCCAGGGTCTCATGATGGAGTCAGGAGCTGGTCACCAGAACTCCTAATCTACTCATCATAACTCCATCGTGTTTGGGCTCAATAGATTTGCCCTGATGAACACCATCGATCTAGATGAGGCCCAGGGTCTCATGATGGAGTCAGGAGTTGGTCACCAGAACTCCTAAACTACTCATCATAACCTCATCGTGTTCGGGCTCAATAGATTTGCCCTGACGAGCATCATCAATCTAGATAAAGTCCAGGGTCTCATGATGGAGTCAGGAGTTGGTCACTAGAACTCCTAATCTACTCATTATAATTCCAACGTGTTTGGGCTCAAAAGATTTGCCCTGATGAGCACCATCGATCTAGATGAGGTCCAGGGTCTCATGATGGAGTCAGGAGTTGGTCACCAGAACTCCTACTCTACTAATAACTCCATCGTGTTTGGGCTCAATAGAGTTGCTCTGACGAGCACCTTCAATCTAGATGAGGTCCAGGGTCTCATGATGGAGTCAGGAGCTGGTCACCAGAACTCCTAATCTACTCATCATAACTCCATCGTGTTTGGGTTCAATAGAGTTGCCCTGACGAGCACCATCAATCTAGATGAGGTCCAGGGTCTCATGATGGAGTCAGGAGCTGGTTACCAGAACTCCTAATCTACTCATCATAACTCCATCGTGTTTGGGCTCAATAGATTTGCCCTGATGAACACCATCGATCTAGATGAGGCCCAGGGTCTCATGATGGAGTCAGGAGTTGGTCACCAGAACTCCTAATCTACTCATCATAACCTCATCGTGTTCGGGCTCAATAGATTTGCCCTGACGAGCATCATCGATCTAGATGAGGTCCAGGGTCTCATGATGGAGTCAGGAGTTGGTCACCAGAACTCCTAATCTACTCATCATAACTCCATCGTGTTTGGGCTCAATAGATTTGCCCTGATGAACACCATCGATCTAGATGAGGTCCAGGGTCTCATGATGGAGTCAGAAGTTGGTCACCAGAACTCCTAAACTACTCATCATAACCTCATCGTGTTTGGGCTCAATAGATTTGCCCTGACGAGCATCATCAATCTAGATAAAGTTTAGGGTCTCATGATGGAGTCAGGAGTTGGTCACTAGAACTCCTAATCTACTCATTATAATTCCAACGTGTTTGGGCTCAAAAGATTTGCCCTGACGAGCACCATCGATCTAGATTAAGTCGAGGGTCTCATGATGGACTCAGTAGTTGGTCACCAGAACTCCTAATCTATTCATCATAATGGTAATTTGATGGTGCTTGTCGGAGTAAATCTATTGAGCCCAAACACGATGGAGTTATGATAAATAGATTACGAGTTCTGGTGACCAACTCCTGACTCCATCATGAGACCCTGGACTTCATCTAGATCGATGGTACTCGTCAGGGCAAATCTTTTGAGCCCAAACACGATGGAATTATAATGAGTAGATTAGGAGTTCTAGTGACCAACTCCTGACTCCATCATGAGACCCTGAACATCATCTAGATTGATGGTGCTCGTGAGGGCAAATCTATTGAGCCCATACACGAAGGAGTTATGATGAGTAGATTAGGAATTATGGTGACCAACTCCTGACTCCATCATGCGACCCTGGACTTCATCTAGATCGATGGTACTCGTCAGGGCAAATCTTTTGAGCCCAAACACGATGGAATTATAATGAGTAGATTAAGAGTTCTAGTGACCAACTCCTGACTCCATCATGAGACCCTGAACATCATCTAGATTGATGGTGCTCGTGAGGGCAAATCTATTGAGCCCAAACACGATGGAGTTATGATGAGTAGATTAAGAATTATGGTGACCAACTTCTGACTCCATCATGAGACCCTGGACTTCATCTAGATCGATGGTACTTGTCAGGGCAAATCTTATGAGCCCAAACACGATGGAATTATAATGAGTAGATTAGGAGTTCTGGTGACCAACTCCTGACTCCATCGTGAGACCCTGGACTTCATCTAGATCGATGGTACTCGTCAGGGCAAATCTTTTGAGCCCAAACACGATGGAATTATAATGAGTAGATTAGGAGTTCTAGTGACCAACTCCTGACTCCATCATGAGACCCTGAACATCATCTAGATTGATGGTGCTCGTGAGGGCAAATCTATTGAGCCCAAACACGATGGAGTTATGATGAGTAGATTAGGAATTATGGTGACCAACTCCTGACTCCATCATGAGACCCTGGACTTCATCTAGATCGATGGTACTCGTCAGGGCAAATCTTTTGAGCCCAAACACGATGGAATTATAATGAGTAGATTAGGAGTTCTGGTGACCAACTCCTGACTCCATCATGAGACCCTGGACTTCATTTAGATCGATGGTACTCGTCAGGGCAAATTTATTGAGCTCGAATACGATGGAATTATAATGAGTAGATTAGGAGTTCTAGTGACCTACTCCTGACTCCATCATGAGACCCTGGACTTCATCTAGATTGATGGTGCTCATCAGGGTAAATCTATTGAGCCCAAACTCGATGGAGTTATGATGAGTAGATTAGGAGTTCTGGGGAGTTCTGGTGACCAACTCCTGACTCCGTCATGAGACCCTGGACCTCATCTAGATCGATGGTGTTCGTCAGGGCAAATCTTTTGAGCCCAAGCACGATGGAATTATAATGAATAGATTAGGAGTTCTGGTGACCAACTCCTGACTCCATCATAAGAACCTGGATGGACTTCATTCGGGTCAAAAATAATAATACAAACCCTAACGTGATTTCAAATAACACTGAAACTCTATAGCACTAATGTGCGCAAACGATTGGCATCTTGACTACGCAGCATGGGTGCGTAGCCACCATGCCACTCGATACGACAACGAAACACTATCTGTCTCTCTCTCGTACTAATATGCACAAACGATTGGCATCTTGGCTGGGCAGCATGGGTGCGTAGCCAACATGCCAAACGTTTACGATATGACAAGGAAACACTATCTGTCTCTCTATCGCACTAATATGCGCAATCGATTGGCTTCTTGGCTAGGTATCACGGGTGCGTAGCCAACATGCCAATCGTTTACGATACGACAACGAAACACTACTCTCTCTCTATCGCACTAATATACGCAAACGATTGGTATTTTAGCTAGGCACTAAGCAAGTGTGTGGCCAACATGCCAATCGTTTACGATACGACAACGAAACACTATCTGTCTCTCTATCGCACTAATATACTTTATTTATACCTGCAGTCATTTAGTAACTTCTTCATTTTCCATTGGTGTGAAAGAGACAGAATAAAGAGCAAGGGTTATAGTACACTCTGTAGTCTGTACACTTAGTAGTAGTGTACATTAAAAAAAAAACTACTGTGCATATACAATAAAATAAAGAGTGCCCATATGATATCATATGACACTAAAATTAATGTTGCTTGAAATTATATTGAAAACTATCAAGATTATTCTAGTCTGCATTGAAACGCGCGTCGCGTTGCCGGCGCTCGCGTACCGAGCGCCAACGCCATCTATCGAGCGTTATTTCGTGAAATCGGAGAACGCTCCAAGGATTAAGGGCTCTTAAATTAGCCAAACTTTTATCTGTTTTGCTGAGATTCGTTTTTAAGGTATGACGAATTATGACGTAAAAATATTTATTTCTATTGGCGTTTCATAAAAGCGGTCACCCTAACTTCTATTATTATAACTTTAAAGCCTAATTTCGTTAATTTCCCTTGCGTTCGTCATATGCCGGAAATATCCCAGCGCAAAACAACCCAACACGACAGGTCAATAATTCCACATGGATGATGAATAGAATATTGTGGCAAAGTATTTATCATAAGCGTCAGTTCCCTTCGCGCATCCCATAAATTTGGACGCATATGCTAATATATTATACGTAGAAACTTTCCTTTATGTTATGAAGAAATGATCAGAACACCACATCTGTTAGTGTCGTACTGTGTATGATGTCTTTAGACTAATTGTACTTGCTTAGTTTAATATGATACAATATATTTTGTTGACTACGAAGCATTGTTTACTTGAGATGAAACAATTTACTGTTTACCTACGGTAGGCCGGGAAATTATATTGCGTCATATCTTAAAATATTCAAATAGCAATGTGTAGCTAGTCATCATGAGCGTGTTAGGGATTACAGCAGTTAACCTTAACCTTATAAATTATAGTTGACTCAACACATTTATATTTACTAAGCTGTCTCCAAAAGACTAGACGCCCACATCCCTGGTTTAATTGGTCTCATTAAATAAATCATTCCAGCTAAGCTTTGCCACGATTAAGCGCCAAATATAAAGGACAACAACAGAGGCCAGTATACAGAATTGCAGATAACTTATGGATGTTTAGCGTACGTATAACCTTCTTATTTAAAAAGGGTAAGCTTTCAGTGATATTAAACTTTTAAATTATTTTGTCAAATAGTAGAGCTCAACGTTATCGATCGCAGAATATATCTTATACCTTTAAACGAGCAATTCTTGTATATATATATTCTTGTATTTCTGTGATCACGAAAACGGCTCTAACGATTTCGCTGAAATTTGGTATATGGGGGTGTTTAGGGGTATACAATCGATCTAGATTAGTCTCGTGTTTGGGAAAACGCGTGTTTTCGAGTTTTCATCCGTTTTTCTTTCGACGCAGAATATGGTCGCTAATTTCGTGTTGCCGGCCACTGTCCGTCTGGCCCAGCGGGTTAAGACGCGGACTGCTAGAAACGAGTATTACGGGATCGAATCTCGCCCGGTGACTAACTTTTGTTTTTTTTTTATATATGTTCAAGTTTATATATATATATATATTTTAAATTTTTATTGTTTCAGACAAGTTTTATTTAGTAAGAAAATGTAGTTAAGATTATCACCTATACACCACCATATTACAATAAATAGTTATAACCGAGCAAAGCTCGGTCGCCCAGGTACTTTTACATTAAAGCGGCTGTTAGAAAATTCAACGAAGGTAGATGAACCCTCGGTTTGTCTTACTTTAGGTCCTTTACATATTTCTGGAGTTAACAGCCGCTTTTGAATTTGAATAACGCAAAAGTTGACAAACTTGCTACTCTTAAGAATCTACACTATTGGCCTTTTAAGCTGTTTAAGAAATTATGAGGGTTAAAATCATACATAATTACATTTTTTATTCCACTGAAAAAGCCAGGAGGACAGATTTTTCGAGTAAGTAGGTTATGTACACCGTGGGCCAATTAAACCCGTTAGATTTAAAGGTGTATTCTTGACCGCATTTGCAGACAAAAATGTCATACAACATTTTTGTGAAAAATTGTTTCTGTTATAACTTAGTGAAAAACGGCTTATTAACTGTAACACTGCCAATTTGTGACTTGGTTTAGATATTAAAGGTCTAAAGTAACTTACTGACAGGCATTAAAGTTTTAAAGTAAACTCGCAATTATTTCTATCTGTAAATAAAAAAAAACTTTACTTATTCGTTGTAATGTTTTTTTTTCACCAAGGTGTAAAAAAATAACGTTTCCAGTGCAGGGTATTGGCCAAAACTCGTATAACATTTTTTGCTCCTTGCTTATGACCTAAATAATGCGTAATATAATCTGTCGGGCTTAACTGGCCCACGGTGTATATGATACTGTGTGTTGTATCTACGCAGTGGGGCTTTCAGCACAAAACAAATAACCTTAAGACTGGCTAAGCTCATCTCTCTATGTGAGAAATACAGAAATACGCTTCTAGCCATGGTTTGCTGTATAATGTAAACAAAAGCGAATGCGTTGTCTTTAAGGCCAGAGGTAAAGCTACACCCAAGTTTCCAAGTGTCAAACTAAATAGCCATCAGCTACGAATAGTGGGTAAATTTAAATATTTGGGACACATGGTTACATCTGACCTTAAGGACGACGTAGATATTGAACGCGAACGCAGAGCGTTGTCCCGTCAGAGCTAATATGATAGCTTGCAGCTTTGCTCACTGTTCCAAAGATGTAAAATTCACCCTTTTTAGAGCTTACTGTACAACCTTCTACACAAGTAACATGTGGGCTGATTATACTCATAAACGGTACAGCGATCCGCGTGTTCAATATAATAAATTAATAACGCTTTCAGAGTGCTGATTGGGCTGCCCAAATTCTGTAGTGCATCAGGGATGTTTGCGAGGCGCGGGTAGACTGCTTCTACACCACCATGCGCAAGCGAGCTTCATCCCTTGTGCGCAGAGTGAGGGCCAGCTCCAACAGCATTCTGAGTATGTTAGCAAACGGATTTGATAGCATGTTTGTGAAAAACTGCTGTTTGATACACGCACGCAGTAATAAATAATTGTACACTATAATATTGACCAAATCACTAACTCTGTTTAGTGAAAAGACAAAATCGGCCAATAAACGCGACACGCTTTTTCATTTCACTAGATTTGTTAAGGAATTTGACAAAATCCCTAACCAGACAAAACGAACTCAAAAAGTCAACTAGTTTTTCATTTCGCTAAACAAGTTAAGTGGAATGATAAAGTCTCAACTGGAAGATGATGGTGATTTGATTAAATTTTCCCTGCGACATATAGATAGTTCTAACACTTGGATAAGATTATTTTGCTAACACAATGATCCCTGATGGTCTTAAATAAAGAAATTATTATTATTGTTATTTTCTCTTTATTCATTTAAAATCTTCGGTTAGGCTATTTACAATATGAATATAAAACTAAAATATAAAAACACTAACAAAACAAGACAAAATAAATATAAACACATTATAAAAAACCTAACCTAGGGTTCCGCCAGCAGCGGGGCCCAAGCTGCCGGTGGTCAGGGCTGCAGAGAGAAGAACAGCCGGACTATCCGCCAAGTGTCCAAGATCACCGTGTATTTTTCATATAACCTTAAACTTAAACTAGACGTAGGTTTTAGTGCTATAAAACAATTCTGAACGGTTTTTTCGAGCTGCAATGTATTTCGTACATCATATAGCATTAGAGACATGTCAAACGCTATGTATAGCATCATGATCACTTGTGACAGTTGTGACGTCGCGTCATTAATGAGACGTTTTGAGCTATAACAAAGTAGTGATACATTACTTGCTGAATTATTTTGTGTGAAAAAATAAAAGTCGTCCATTTTTAGGGTTCCGTACCCAAAGGGTAAAGCGGGACCCTATTACTAAGACTCCGCTGTCCGTCCGTCCGTCCGTCCGTCACCGGGCTGTATTTCATGAACCGTGATAGCTAGACAGTTGAAATTTTCACAGATGATGTATTTCTGTTGCCGCTATAACAACAAATACTAAAAAGTACGGAACGTACGTACGGTTTTTTATAAAACCTATAAAAGTGTCATAATTACAGCCTAAACTAACTGCCTTTTGATAATGTGCTCGTATCAAAAATATACGCTGTATATTTCGGGAATCTCGGAAACGGCTCTAACGATTTCGATGAAATTTGCTATGTGGGGGTTTGCGGTGGCGAAAAAACGATCTAAGCTATCTTATCTCTCGGAACACGCGCATTTTTGAGTTTTTATAAGTTTTCCGAGCATGGAGATGGCGAAAAATGTGGTACCTACTCGTATTCTAAGAAAGATAGCTAAGTAAGAGTGAGCCAAGACGGGATGGTTAATTGGGTAGGCATGTAAAAATATGGAATTCCCATTCATTCGACATTTATAAGGTATAATTTATGTATAGTATATTCCGATAGTATTTTTATAGAATACCTACTTATAGATGTATCAGGGATTTTTCTTATTCATAATCGCATCTCATTTCATTTCTTCAGTCATTAACCTAATTATTTTATTCTCTCACGTTCCTCGCATAAAACGGATGTAAATATAACTTACTGCGAAGGTAAAGGATGGTTCTCAGTTAAGTTAACCCTTTACCAGGCTGACAGTTCAAAAATGACAATGGAATGTCAGTCTTACTCATCGAAAAAAGAACACATGTTTGAAGTGCTTCATGTGGGAAATATATATCCCTTAGCCTGATAAAGGGTTAATTTAACACTGATAAAATTTGTACAATCAGCAGTTGGACATACGGAAACATTGAAAAAATAAATACAACCTTTTCGATAATTTAATAAGTATAGGTACCGCTCGTACTTCCCTCTTCCAAATGTCTAGTGAATTGTCCACTCACCAAATGGAATAAGCTTTCATTTATTTTATCTATCATTTAGAATACTTGGAACTATTCCAAGGAAATCCTTTTATCGTATAAAATAAAACAGGAAATAAACATAATGAACGAATAATAAAATCCACACATATTTCATTAGCATATTTATGTGCAAAAAACAAAACAAAATTAAGATATATTTATGGATATAAGCTTTAGGCTTATCCTTAGTAACTGCAACTAACTCATAGTATTTTTTGTGTAGAATATAATTTAAATAATGCATTTATAACGCCTTAGACTTTACTCATGATATAAAATCAAATGTACACCTCAGCCATTATAAACTGTTCTGTCAAGGCGATGATGGAACAAACGTATCTAATAATTTAATTAATGAATCCGTAAAAATTAATAGCCCTCCATTTGATATTGCACAAAACAAGCCCAGGTTTGAAAAATGATTTCCATTCTTTAAAAATCACCGTTTTTTCATAAGTTATGTACGACATAAATCGAATTCAATCCACCTGTCTAAATCTAAACTACTAAGAACACCAGCACAGGCCTCCATAGTATCGCCTATATGTTCGAACATTTTTATGTAGTATAAATTGCGCATCATATCAATGTTTGGTTGATCTGTGTGGAGTGATTCTCTGCTTGGTATACTCGTATATGTAGTATCTTGTAATGATTGCGCTTCTTCTGCTGGGTTAAAAATGCGATCGTGCTCCGAATCAAATTCATCAGCTAACTGAACTAGTAATAGCGTCACTGCGCGGTATTTGGATTTCAAAAGATCGTCACCTTCATGCCATGGTTTCAAGAAATCACTATGCGATTTCCGTAGTAATTCATAGTATTTCATTCTTTCGTCGAATTCCTTTTGTAACATCTGCTCTCTCCAACTTCGTATGGATAAATCCCAATCTTCACCTCTTCTCATTTCCGCATAATAATCTTTCATTTTTGCTACTTCAGTTTGGTGATAGAAACAAACCGGATTCTTCATGATAAATATTTCAGCTTCTAGAAAGTAATCCTTGTAAGGATATATTTCGGGTTGAATAGCAACTGCCTTTGATATAGCGTCATTTATTAATTGTAATGCATCAAATTGGATTGACTTAATGTCCATTTCAGATTTAAGTTGTGCAATTGCCATGTTTGTTGTTATGTAGTCTTCTTTAGAATCTGCCAGTAAATTGATCACAAGTTTATCTGTAAGAGTATCAAAGAAACCAATGTTGCATAAGCTTAATTCCCAATATTCTTTATAAATACCAGGTTTTTCTGATACAAACGTGAAAAACACATATTTCTCTTGGCCAGGTGTAAGTAAATCTTCATTTTTATTGAAAAAAAACATTTGCACTTCGTCTTCAGGTATAAATGGGATAGGTTTTTTGAGTTTTTTCCAGCAGTATCTGATTGTGACAGTACCGAGATTTTGAAGATATAATTTACCCCTGCCAGCCCTAGTTACTGGGGTATTAAAGTAATATGTCCAGGAAGTACAATTTTCGTGCCATGGCTCCTTTTGTTTTTGCTTTAAATCAGTTAAATTCTGCTCGGGCACTTCTTTAAGGAAAATTGTATTGTTCACTCTTAACGCGTAAACGGCATGGAGATTAACACATGCAGGATTATTGTCAAGAGTTTCCTTTACATCAGGTAATATTGGTTTCTTTTTTGGCGGTGGCGGTGGGTTGATACCTTTAATCATTAAAGTGTGAATTTCAGGTCTGAAACAAAATTAAATATAAGTACATATTGATGGTTAATATGTACTTTAATCTTTAATAAACAATAATATTTAAGTAATTAAACGATAACAGATGACACGCTGGTCTTTTCAGGAGTATGGGTCCAGAATCTAGAATTTAATGCTTACTTCGCAAAATATATACTGCAGGCAGAAAAGTTTCCTGCTACGCAAAAGGTCTATGAGGCAAAAATACCAAGAAAAATGTCCACGTAGAAGAATGTGTATAAAGTGAAAAGCTAATGGCGAAGGAGGCCCTTGAATAGCTACTTAGTGTTAGACCGTTTTCACATTGTTCGATTCGATATCAGCTATAGGAAAGCGCCTATGACAAAAACAATTGCACGAGAGTGCCATTAATATATATTTATTTATACATTGAATAATGATGTATTCAATGAATAAATAAATACAAAGAAACACGTATTTTACATTTAACTTCCTTTCGACATTCGATATCCGATCGGACAATGTGAAAATGCTCTTAGGGTACACTATTGATTCCCCGAGTAAAATAACGCCGATTGCCAATTCGCAGACAACAATTCGCAGACGGGTTCTTTGGCAGAGTAACGTTTGGCAGGTTTTCATTACGCAGAGTAGTCGTTTAAAAGAGTAGTCAGTAGGCAGAGCATTGATACGCAGATTTACTTTACGTAGAATAATCGTTTGGCAACCGTCACAATAACCCGAGAAACCATTGGTTGAACGACAGTAGGTACAGGCATAGTTTGGTTTTGTACAATGATATTAGGTGACCACGGAGCCCTAATTATTAGTGATGCAAAATAAGGGGAAACTATATGAGTTTTTACCATATGGATTTTTAGAAAACTTAAACATTCTGAAATTTTAGTACAATTACTACAAATAATGCCAACTTTATGTGTATATAAAATAGTTCTCTTTAGTTAGCAACAAATCGCATCGATAAACTGCCAACTAAGTACCTAAGGGCTAGAAATTTTAATCCATCAATCTCATCGATCAGTGCTGCAATTGCTATTATTGCTAATTTTATTGTATAAATAAAGTAAATAAACTATCGCCTTTTTCTTCGAAAATATCGATAACTGAGAATATATAAAAAATATCACTCGACTAAAAGTTACTTCTTCAATAAATTTGAAATTTTTGTAAATTTGAAAAAAGTGCTATTCGTGGCTAGCGATACTTTAGATAGATACCTGAAGGGATCTATTTTCAAGATTTTTTCTTGCAATTCCTTTTCTCGCCTCTCTCTATACTGATGATATTCACTATCTAAATGTTCACATTGTAGTCTATGATGTACACCGGCGTAACCCAGTTCGGTAACTTTAATGTGGGCAGGAACGTCAATATGCTCAATTTTTCGAGGACGACCCATTTCAGCTCGTGTTCTCTGAACTTCATAAACTGGCTCGCAGTAACATTTTTGTTGCAATCTTTGTGGCTGCTCCCACAAACTATCTCTTACTCCAACTTTTTGTGGTATTTTAGCTTCTTCGAGAGCAATTTTTCTTTCCCTGTCCGGCCGGACGTTTTCGTATAAATTCATAACTAAATCGGCAGGCGGCCGTCGGGTTTTTTTGGCCAATTTAGTTGTTTCTTCCTTCCTTATTGTTATCCATTTTTCCCAAACCAGTAATTCATTATCAAGGTCAATCGGATATGTTTTTGGATGTTTCTTTTGATTTGGTATCATTTTGGGCTTTTGGTGTATTTTGTAGATTTAAATTTAATTTCATTTACACCACAACGGCTTATATTGAGACGTAGTGTTGATATAATTTTGACAATTAGAATCTCTAAATCTCTAAATATACTCAAAATGATTGAACATGGATTGATAATTGAAAAAAAAACTTACCACGTAGGTTTGACATGACAAATAATTTGATCAGAGTAAATATAATGTACCTGTAATTTTAAAATTTATTAATAAAACATAACACTTTGCTTTTAGACAGAAAGTTCAAATTCTATTAACAGACTTTTGTGGATTGGTTCCAAATTGGATCCTTTTCCCTATGACGTCTTATATACGCTTGCACAAGGTACTTACATGTCGTGATGTGCGCTGATTATACACAAAATAGAATACTGCGTGTAAAAAAAACAGTAAAAAGAAACAAGCATATATCTATCTACCTACTATAAATATATGGAGGATCTATGATTAGAAAATCTTAAATCTATGGCAATCTATGGTATCTACCGTTTTTAATAACTGTCAGAAACGTCAAATTATAATAATGTAAACAAAACTTTTGAAATAAATTATTTATTTATATTTTAGCCGTAAATTCTAAGAATACTGTCACTGATAAATTTTCTGTCTCATCGTCATTTAACCGATCAGCAACATCAGCATGCCTATTGCACAACAACAGCAAACAGGTATGTTTTAGATATTGTTAACCAAGGGATGAAAGACATCAGTCATTTCTGTCGAGGTAGATCGGCGCTCGAACGCAGTGAGAGCGCCAATAGTCCGAGACTAAAATGGTGCCTTTCATCCGAATTAAACACTTTCTTTTTCAAAATTGTAAATTACATAAGTATGTATTTAAAAAAAAACATGACTAAGTATAAACTTACATAGTACTTCTTAAGGGTAGTTTCATTTAACAATGTTGATAAAAGTATCGTTATTTATGGAATCGGGAGTTAAATATCAGAATGGATATCGTCAAAGAAATCCATTTAAATCCAAACCACACTGTGTGACGTTCACATCATACACAATAAACAAAAACCAGACAGAAAATAAGTGTTCAAAACCAACTGGACAGAAGTCTTCCCTAGGACCCGTTTGGCGATGCCACGACAAATAACACATTTAGAGGATCTATTGTAGACTATTCCTAAAGAGTGTATTTAATCTTTCTAGAACCACAAGAAGAGACTAAACCTCCTCCTGTCGACAATAAGAGAAATGAACCACCTTTCGGCACTGTTGACTGGCTTTATTATTGGGCCCAGTTTGAAGGCCAGATGCCGACTCCCATAGATGTGTCTTTAACGGGCTCTATGGCCTATTTATGTCCAGAACTAAAGTGGTACAACTATAACGTGTATGCTCACAAAATAAAGCTGACCAACACCGGTTATACGAGTAAGAACAGACTACTTTTTTTAGGATTATTTTTAGCGCGTTAGCTATATATTTCTTTAGCTTAAGTATTCTTCTAATAACTTTTGTGACTTTTTATTTTGATTTAAACATAATTAGGCACTTAAAATAAATAGATCTTAAAATGGATCCACCTCCTCAAGGCGATAGTGGACAACCGCTTCTCCATACAATCGTATTCCCCATTTTCCTCCCTGGGTATTGACATTATGAAAAATATTTTTATACAATTTTCTCCTAAGCCTTTTCCTCTTAACGGTTTATAATCTGGATTTCAATGTATGAAAGATCAGTCGAATCAAGACTCTCCGAAAGTAATCCCCACATCCACTAATGGATACATTTAGGTTTATGTGACTGAAAAGATGTGTTCGGAGTGCCGATCATTTTAGGATTGCTATAACTTTTTTGGAGGAAAAAATATATTTGACAAAATAAAAATAGATAATTTTGAATGCGCTAGGAAATAAAATTTAATTCGAATTCTTTTCATTACAAAAAGAAAAAAATACTCATTAAAGAAATCCGACATCAATCGAGCTCTACCTATAGATTATCTAAGCGTTGAGATTAAACCATGTTTAATAATAGGTTCACTAATTGCACGGTTTACAGTATTGCTTGGAGCAAAATGGATGACAGAACGTCCATACCTTGAGGGTGGCTGCTTCAGGGACAAGCACGTGATATCACAGGTTCACTTCCACTGGGGAGCCGACATGATGGGGGGCAGTGAGCACACGGTCGACAAGAGACGGTATCCGGGGGAAATGCAGGTGAATTATGACTCTTGTCTCTTATTTGCTATTGTTATTCTTCGTTAGTGACCTTTTCACCTGACTACATGAATGCCCAAAACAAAACATGTATAGAGTAATGTACCGTGATCAAACCTCTTGCTCCCATTCAGAGTGAAGTTTCGCTTGCTGGTCAGGTTCGGTACCGTAATTTTTCCTAGAAACAATGCGAGTGGCTAATACATATCGAACATCATACAGAGATCGGACTATCCCTCGTTATCAGGACAATAACTACTATGCCAACATAAACAATAAGGAACGTAATTAACGTACGTCCATATTACAGTCATTATCGATATAATTGTGACGGTGTCTCACAAGATCGGTTGTTATTTTGTTTACCAACCAACTTGAGTTTTGCAGGTAACTTACTTCAGGGCTCAATATATGACACAACAAGAGGCATTGAAGTACGAAGATGGTGTCGTGGTTGTTTGCTACATGATAAAGGTACATAGTTACTTACGACATAAGATACCTATTTATTTTATTATTTTTATTTTATTTTTTATTTGTTAGCTTGCCGGCATTTCTGGCGTCGGCGGCGGGAGTCGTGGACCTTGTCACTCAAATTTTATCTCCAGATGGTGACAAGGTATCCATACCTTTCGCCGCCGAAGCTTTGGAGGCTTGGCGGGCTCTCAACCCTGAGGCTACGGCGCCGGAGAGACCGGATCGTCAGCGTCTGTGGGATGACGTGGGGGTTAAACGGGTGCTCGGTAACTTAGTGGAGTGTGCGGTGGGTGTAGACAGGGCGAGGATGCTCGCAGTGTCGAAGCCGGAGTCGGGAGCGTGGCTTCACGCGCTTCCCTCTCCGCACTTGGGTACACTGCTTGACAACGACTCAACGCGGATTGCAGTTGCTCTTCGCCTGGGCTGTGCAGTGTGTGAACCCCACGCTTGCATCTGCGGTACTAGGGTGGAGAGCAGCGGTCATCACGCGTTGAGTTGTGGTCGGTGTGCAGGGAGGTTTCCGCGGCACCACGCGCTTAATGATATCGTGCGGAGAGCGCTAGTTTCTGCAAACGTCCCGTGCGTGCTGGAACCTCCGGGCCTCAGTCGCTCTGATGGGAAGAGACCTGATGGGTTGACGTTGGTTCCCTGGGAGAAGGGGAAATGTTTAGTGTGGGACGCAACGTGCGTCAGCACTTTCGCGGCGTCGCATATTGGCCGTACGGTGAGGATGGCAGGGGCAGCGGCCGAGTTGGCTGCGGTTCGCAAGCGGGAGGTCCTTGCGAACTATTTATTTGTCCCGCTTGCTGTAGAAACCGCCGGGTGCTGGTGTGCCGAGGCCAAGGCCTTTTTCGAGGAAGTGGGGAGACGCATGCGAGAGAGAGGGTTGGATCCTCGCTCAGGGACCTTCCTGATGCAAAGATTATCCATAGCCATTCAACGTGGCAACGCGGCGAGTGTCATGGGTACTTTTGCGTCGGGGGGGTCGTGGGGTGAATTTTTAGTGTAGGGCGTTATTTAGGTTAGTAGTAAAGACCTAATGTCAGGTACTCTTTAGTAGTTAAATTTCTAGTTTTAGTTTAGTCTCAATTGTTAGCTTAAAAATTAATGGTTAAATTAATTATTTATATTTTAATTTAATTTTTCTTTAATTGTGTAATTAGTAATTGTTATTCATATTGTAGATTCTTATGGATTCTTAAAGTGAACTGTGATAAGATAATCACTAAGTAATAAAAAAGACTCTTTAAGAGTTAGCTAGTTTTACTCTAGCGACACAACATCTTGGATTAATTTGCGATATTATTTCAGTATGGCGTAAACCCAGACGTTCGCTTAGAGCGCATAATTGAAGGGTTCTCTCGGTGTCGACCGCCCAAAACCACGACCCGCATAGGGCCCTACCCCATGTCGCTCCTAATGCCTATGTTTTACGAAGACTACTTCCTATACTGGGGTCGGTTGGCTACAGTAAAAGGAGACAGCTATACCGTCAGGTGGCTGGTGCCGAGGGTGACGATGTTTGCTTCTTTCGATCAGGCAAGTAGATACCCTTTATCGACATGGTCACAAGTACGATTATGGGGTTATTAAATAATAGGGCAGAACAGATCAATGCTACCGTTGAATGCATTTTGTTATTGACAAGTTCTTGTGGACTTTTGTACAGCAGTTGACATTTTCTGCAGACATGGTGATGTTGTTGATAATATTATTATATTATTTAATAATCTCATCAACAAACAAAAACTAAGAAAATCGTCTGTAATTGTAAAACCTAACCTCTACGTTCGTTTTAGACTTCATATCGTCTTCATGACAGATTATCGGCTCTAGTCTAGATACGACTAGAAATACCAATTACTATAAATGAGAGATAACTTTCTCTGATTTAAGACAGTTACTCGTACTTAATCTATCGGCCTCAGTGAAAAAGAAGATCAAGTTAGGCCTGTCTTGCCCAAGGACTATGGTTGACGATTGAGTGTAGGTACCCAAATAATAATAATCCTAAAAAAAGTACTTAGATTGTGTGTTGATTCTGTTGCTAAACTTAATTTCGTGTATGTGATAACTCGGGTCAATTCTAAGGATTTGATATCGATAAAAAAGATGTGCTCATTGAAAATTCTCGATTACTATAAAAAGGTTCGTTTTCACACCTGATATCAAGCCTCTTAAAATAATAAATGTATGTGGATGGAATTTCAAACAAAATTACAATTTATTGTCTGTGCCATTCATATGCTAGAGTAAGAATAATATATGAGGTAATATTCCGCTACGATTGTTATTGTTACCACAAGTAAAAAAAACGATTCTTTTAATTTGTTTGCAATTAAGAGTATGTCCTCTCTTTTTAAACCAAATGTAGTCATATCCATATTACTGCCGTCCTATCACTAAAACCTATCAAAGCTGCATATTACCAGTTTTCGTTTGGATGAATATTCTAAGACAGGAAAAAATTCTCTATCGACTGGTCTTGGAATCATATTTTTATCATTTGTAGTTACGGAGATACAGACTCGACCTAACACGCTAACTGCATTATAATATGATACTTCTCGATACTATAAAATCGCAAACCCACATTATTCTTCTATAAGTAATATAAAAGCGCTTAGCCAGTTGTTTATTTTAATTAATCTTTTACAACATACAAAGCTAAAACACATTTACTTGGAAAAACTTTATAAATTTCCATTAAAGCCATTTAACCCTATTATTATGTTTTATCACGTACACTTTTTTATAATAAATACTATACAAAAAAACAGTTACTACGCTTAAACATGGTTAACGTTCTTTAACTGTGTGTTTAAAAGACTTTTAGTGCGATCCATATTACAAATACACCATTAAAACCTATTTAGTTTTCTTAACGGGTAATTATGTTTGAGAAAAAGAATAATAATACAACAGTTAAACATGGCCAACTAACAATGCTACGCTAAAACCCCGCTAAGTATAAAACATATTCCCTTAAATTTTATTACGTAGGACAGACAGTTTTACAATGCGGCGCGCGCGCAGTAAGTTGTCTGTTTTCGTTGGTGAGTAATGGATGCATGTTTATGTCAAAAATGTCCGGTATGCGAATGTAAGTGTTAAATATCTCTTTATATTAAGGATTTAGGCACACTAAGATTAGATTTTTAACTATCTTAGAATTTGTATTTTCCTACACATCTTTTAGACTACATAAATAAGTAATGAAATAAGGAATAATTTATAATTGTTATTTCTTTTATGCGTTATACGATTTTCAGAATACAGGCTTAGATTTAGCAGACCTAGAGAGAAGAGAATCTAAATAGGTACAGTTAAAAACAATGGCCAGTAGAGTATTAAAATCAACCCTGGCAGAACGCTTTGATTTATGTACCTATCACTATAACTTGAATTTCAGTGGATTTACCTTGAGACCGTAACGTGTAAGTCCAAATCAAAATGCTTTCTAAATTAGTGTTCGTGTTCATGTTGCAGATAGTCTATGTTAGATGAGTAAAAGAGCCTTGACGGTATGTTTAAAGTGATAGAAGAAGAAAATAGAATTTGTTAGAGTTTATACAGTTATGAAATAAAACAGGAAACAACACGCTGCGCCGTTCTGTGCAAGAAAAATGAAGATCAAGAGGAATCCACCTTTATATCATGTTGACGCCCTACTTAATAACTATGGAACTAGATATCTATCACAGGAGATACATTAAGAGAACGCAATATGCCTAGTAAGATGTCGAAGTCACTCGTGTTGAAAGCATTACCGAAATCCAAGAACGATAACACCCTGATATACCATATTTGCACGTATTTATGCAGTAATTTTTACAAGAGCGGTGAAGTGCAGTGCCATGTGGGGTAACTGGGTTTGGTTTATATGGATTTGTGAGCGCATGTCTATTCAAAACAGTAACCTGTTGATGTACAAAAGACACTCAAGAACTTTAGAGAGGAAAGGAAGAAATGGAAATAAATAGAGCGGTAGGACTTTTTAGCAAAGGAATAAGTAATAGCGGTATCTTATTAAAGCGACGGGAAAATATAAGAAAAAATACATATGATGATATGATCAATAAGGTCAATTAGAGTTTTGGCTCAGATTGTCGACTCCAACGGCATTAGACGAGATGAACATTACGTCCTTTCTAAGAGCACTATCAGTGAATTGATCAAGGGAGGAAGAAGGATAGTCAGAAGTGATTTGAAAAAAAGTTAGGTTGATGCATTAGAAGGAAAGTTTAGGATATCCTACTTACCAAGAAAATTTTTCAGAAGAAAAGAAGTCCATATTAAGGGAGTCGAGACCAAAGAAGTCATTAATTCACCTTTTTGATGGTTCCAACTCCAAGTAACTTAAGAAACTACCAAACTTTAGATGGTCCCCAAATTCAACAAAATTATGAATTTGAAGCCTTTGATCATCTCCGCATATTGTACTGCAGTGATTCCGTAATGCATGACACTTAGCTTTATATTTATGCGAAGGATGTTAAAGGCAGATGCTAAAGTAGGTAACACATTTCTGTAAATTCGTCTTTTATCTTATGTGTATCCAACTAGTAAGTCCTCACCGATTACAGAGACAACTGCTCCAAATTCGGCATAATTACTACAGATTTCGATGCCTCTAAACCTAGTAAGTAGCATGTTGAGTTACCTTTTACCATCGTAAAACTCAGGAAGTCACAAATCCCATATAAAAAACTAGTAGGAATCTGAGAACTAATAGATTTTAGTGTGGTCATTTAGCCTTACTAGGTTTTTGAACTGGCAATCAAAGCGGAGGGGCGCATTTTCAAAAGTGGTCTTTATTAGGTACTGGGCCTTACATGGATCACCTGATACCTACCTTACAATGGTTAGTAATCTACGCCTACATCTAACAAATATTTGAGACTGACACAATTTTCGTTTTTACTCCTTCGCGTAAAATTGTACAAAGCTGAAGACTGATTTGTCAGTATTTTTTACGTTTTTAATTTTATTTTTGAATGCAAATAAATACATATACGATACAGGTGTGATTTATTCATTTAACAATAAGTAACTCTATAAACTTAGTAGTATAATGCTGATCAACGTGATTTTATAAAAAAAAATGCAAATATTTCCACGACTTAAACCTAGTGAGCATTCGTCATTTAACGGGGTTTTAGAATAGGAACGCATACATATTACTTCAATATGTAGGGCCATTACATAGCTAAAAAACGGTCACAATCCAATAACGTGTGTATTATAAATGTTTTCTAGGTAATATTTTAACAGATACAATACACAATTCACAATTACGATACTATAAACACGTAAATTGTCTTTGGCCGTTATTTAGATAGTTTTTATATATTATTCAATTCTAAAGAACGGCTAAAGTATACTTAACGGTGTTTTAGGAGTAATATCGTACATATTTTAGTAATTATTTGCAATACTAAAACACAAAATTGTGATTTTCTAATTAATAAAATAATATTTGAGAAAATGGTTTTCAAAAACAGTAAGCATAAATTTAGTTTTAATTTTTGCATAAAAGAAATCCCGAATAAATGTACACATTTTCTAGAGATATTGGTTTGAACGTTTTTTGCCCATATCTCAAAACTATAATTTGTGGGTTAGATAGGTTTTAGGGATAGGACGGCAGATTACGTATATCGTTCGACACTATTTTGACGTATTTTGCATCCGTCAGCCACACATTAGTCATTTTAACCTCTTAAGGCCCAGCCATAGAAATGAAAAATCCAAAATTTGCCACTGGAATTTGAACCTATAGTGCACGGAATACAGTAGATTTTATTTTGTTTGAAATTTGCACGAAACAAAAAAATTGCAACTCTGTCCTAATTGAATATGATTTAAATTTCATCGAACTGAATAAGTCCTATAGGTAGGACCTTGGGCCTTACGAGGATATTATTATTATCAAAATAGTTTTGATAAAGAACTCCTTTCAGGCATTTTTAAAATATAAGTAAGGTTTGTCTCGAAATGGTTTATTTTATGGTTTATGTACCTACTGTTAACAATAAATGAAGATGAAGTAATGTTTATAATTATATAACTAATAAAAACGATATAAAATTATTAGAATAAAACATTTAGTGTCAATGCGGAAATACTAACCTGGTTTAAAACTAAAATAAATTAAAGAAGCATAAGCAAGCAGAAGATACAAAGCGATTCTGTATAAAATAGTACATTACGATACAAGTGCGAAAAATAGGAAATTCGAATCGAGTGGCGATAAATTAAAACACGACCGAAGGGAGTGTTTTAAATCGACACGAGTTGCGAATTACCTATTCGCACATGTATCGTACAACGTTTTACAGTACATATGGCCCTTTAAATGTTTGACACAGTAACGTAATATGCTAATTTGCGCACTAGTGCGGTAAAATAGCACCATATGTACTGTAATATTTATTTTGTGGAACATGATGTTGACAGTAACATTGATAAAATATTTTGCTAAGTCACTTTAGTATAAGTGCCACGAATTATCCCAGGTTTGGTAATGAGCATATCATAAACATACAATGCTAAAGTTAGTAATTGTCTGCAAAAGATGACGTCACCGGATAGTAGGAGGTTAATTAAGTTAGATCGCCAGAGGATGAGCGAGCATAGGCTCATAAAACCTTACATCGTAATAAATGTATATATAGAAGCCAAGACCTCTTTACAGTCGACCTAACCCAAACGATAATCCAAGTTGTTAATTAAATAATTTGTATTCACTCCAGCTATGTAAGATTATTTAGTTAGCGACATTTAAGTTTCCCTTGAAAAGATGCTTTTAGGAATTTCAAGAACGCTCATTTAAAAGGTGAAAAGTTAAGAGAGGAAATCCATTTAAATTAAAGTTTGCTGCACTCTAAGAAATTGTAAAAGCACAGCACTGAATAAATGGCACCTCATTATACTCTGTATCTTTAGGTATTCAAATAAAAGCAAACAAACTCTACCCTCAATTGGCTCCTATGGAAAACATTACATGATCAAATAATGTAGGTTAATATGTAGGCGGTTGTGTTTTTGGTTGGTTAACCAATAAATGTTTTAACTACCCGAAAACAAACTGTTTACATTTATTTAAATACCTAAAGATACACATTATACACGAGGAGAAAGGCGGTTTATTATAATTATTTTTTTATAATATTTATTTATAATAAAACCCATGATAGCTAGCTTAGATAGTTTATCAGGTGACGCAAGTTACGCTATGTTTAAGCAAAGGGACACAGGAGACATTGCATTTGACCATCTTTTTTTCCGAAACAGATTCATTAGAACTATTGAACTGCGAGAATGCGTGAACTCACGACCTTCCTTAAGCTTGCTTGGGATATAGGCTCGGTTTTTTTTTATCTGATTCGCCATCTTTTGGTTTGTATCGAGATCGAAACAAAAAGTAATGTCCAGCCAAAGCCAAGTTTGCAAGGCAAAAAGGCGATATTCTGACCGGGGACCGGGGTAGTCAATCTGTACCCAAGAGTTCACGCTCGCGTCGACCGTAACAAAAAATCGCGTAGAGTTTTTCTGAAACCCTCGTTTCAGGCTCTTTAGGCACCCTTCTAATACAACTATGTAACTATGCCCTTATCATATAACAAAAAGCAAGCTAATTGTGTATATTTATTACTGTCCGTATTCGTAAATATATGTAAAAGATTATAAAAAATTAAAATCTTTCGTTTACAAAACTAATCGGAGGAAAACGCGAGAAAACCTTTAAGACGACGAATTGTAAACTTTGGCGGCAAGTATCTCGATTTATCTCAGCAATTAGAATATTCATGAAAGTATTGTTTGGTAAACTGGTTATTTATGGTATTGACTTCATTTCTGTAGTTGCCGTTACACGATTGGCTAAATTTTATAGCAAAAGAAATCGTATCAAAGATGCCTGATAAACAAACATTTGCATTGTACAGGCAGCCTCTAAATTTTCCATGTAGATTAGGCTAAAGACACACTTCAATTCTGTAGTTTTGATTTCTCAATTAAAACCCCTTTGGCCGCACACGACCTTACAGAATGAACTACCGCAAAGGAAAATTTACTACTTGCGAAGTATGCGGATGAGCGCGAGTTTCGGGAAGTAAGCAAGCAAACGCCTCATTTTTAGATTTTATTTTTTGATCTATTAATTTATTAGTTTTTTTTTCAATTAATTAGTTTATTATTATAAAAAAACTAATAAATTGAGATTTGTAATATACCAAACTCAATGTCGGGCCATGATCAGTGTGGGGTTCCGTAGGTACCGTATGTCACAACAGACCTTGAAAAAGTAGTAGCAAGTATCATGTACATAACATTTTTTCTTTCGGTGCGATTATTTCCAAAAACATTAAATTTATTAAAAAAGAAATTATGACCCCTACTCGTTTTGATATACCTATCTAACGACACAAGAACGACACCCCACACCAAAGGGTTAAAGCAAAAAAAAAAGTTTCATACCTACTTTGTGTCCAGGGAAGATAAACATTTTTTTACCACATTGTCAGATTAATTTATTTCTATTAATATATCCATGCAAAATTACAGATTTTTAGCACTAACGATCACGGAGCAAGGCCTCGAACCGACAAACAGACTGACATGGCGAAACTATAATTAGCTACCGGGCTTACTGGGCTACGAAGCCATTTTATGTGTAGGTGCCGGTAAACTTCTTGAACATATAAACTTGCCTTTAGGTTGGTTTAATCTTATTATTATTTGCAGGGTTGGGCAGTATTTCAATTACATGTATTTGAAATATAAATACGTATTTTGTATTTGTATTTCAAATACTATACTCACATGTATTTACTATTTTGTATTTCAAATACTTCAAGCTTAAAAATACATTTCTACAAAATACATTCTATAAAATTGTATTATGGAAATTTATTAAATTTAGCTAGATCTAAGCTAGGCTAAGTGAATGGGCGTGTGTTTATAGGTATAAAATGCGATGGCATCCAGAATACGGCTCCCTTGAGGACTGGCAAAAGTTATTTATTTAGAATCTTTAAGAATCGAGCAAGAATAATGACGATGTCTTTATCGTCTTTGCATGACAAATGGCAGGCCGTCATCATCTGGGAGCAATTATAATAAGTCATCTTTTTAATAATAATAAAAAAAACTAAACTTTTGCTCCTCCGCTCCAGTCGAGATAATGTTTCCATTGACTGGATACGTTCAATCACCAACAACACTGAACTTGTCTTACAATTAGCTACATGCATGAAATTTTTGGAGAATGTCAATCGATTCTTCTTCCCGTGAGATTTATTTTTTTAATAAACCTGCTATCTTTTGTACTTTTCCCAAAAACTTCCAAAGTTGCGAATATTAATGTGGCGCGCGCACGGTTACGCCAAAATGCATGGAAAGATTCATGTAAAATAAGTTGTTCGTTATTTACGTTCTAAAACACGTATATTTATTAAGGCACTTAAAAAAAACTATTATGCCTTATGCCTACCATACGTATATTCCTAGCGAATATACTTATAGGAAATAAGTTTTATGGAAGGAAATTCGTTCTTCAATTCATAAAAACCTGTAAAAAATATCGACAAATAAGTTTAAAAAAAATCGTAAAATGTATGTAGTATTTTGTATTTAAAATACATTATTTTGAACAGAGTATTTTTGTATTTTGTATTTCAAATACCTGTCACCAAAGTAATTTGTATTATATATTTCAAGTACAATTTTTAATGTATTTTGTAATTTTTATTTCAAATACGATGAAGGCAGTATTTTGCCCAACCCTGATTATTTGCGCGACAGAGATTGAAGCAGTATAACAGTGTAACAGCAACAGTGTAACTTTGTACTGTATTTCCATCTCTGTCGCGCAAGTAATAATAGAATTAAACGAACTTAAAGGCAAGGTCACATGTTCAAGAAGTTTACCGGCACTGTAATTCCTGTCATAACTCGTCTCATTCATATTGAAATGCATACCTATTAACTTTGTAATATTAAATTTTTCTTGTGTCTATTTCTGCATGCCACAATTCTCGGAACTCGAGTTCAATTTGCCGTGGGAGATACTTCCTTTATTCAAAATTGAAAATGGGAAACGAATTTCTCACTGATATATATCATTATAAGTCTTTGTTAATTAGGAAAAAACCGGCCAAGTGCGAGTCGGACTCGCGCACGAAGGGTTCCGTACCATTTCGCAGAAAACGGCAAAACTATCACGTTTGTTGAATGGGAGTATTTGTTGTTATAGTGGCATCAGAAATACATCATCTGTGAAAATTTCAACTGTCTAACTATCACGGTTCTTGAGATACAGCCTAGTGAAAGACGGACAGACAGACAGACAGACGGACGGACAGCGGAGTCTTAGTAATAGGGTCCCGTTTTGCCCTTTGGGTACGGAACCCTAAAAAGAGAATAAAATAAATATTTAGGTAAGTGGGGCTCTCTGTTTTTTCAACTGTATAGCCATCACCGGTTCATGTGATACAGCCTGGTGACAGACAGACAGACGGACATTAGATTCTTAGTAATATGGTCCCGTTTTTACCCTTTGGGTACGGAACCCTAAAGACGATACCTATGATAAAATGGCTATCTTTGTCTCTTTTATAAGAAATAGCATTATGCAGCAAAACCATGGGGTACATACCTTTATAAAGGTCGACCTAGAGTATATTGGTTCTGCCTTTAGGCGTGGAACTATGTGGGCCAAATAATGTCTAAGTCATTTCAACATTTAGGTAGAATGTCAAACTTTACTATAACTTTAATGTACTACTAAGTGCGGCCAGTTACCCAATTAGGCTACCTACTAAGTGTACCCTAACACAACACTAAGTGCCAGTTAGCTAAATTTGTGAAGATTATTAGCGGCAGGAACGGGACTCTAACAACGTAGGTAAATAAACGTGTTTTAGGTATTTGTACAGTAAACTGAAAATTAATTTAAAAAGTATTTCCGTAATATTTGCTCATATGTAATCAGCAGCGTTATCAAGTTACCTATACCAATTAAAAACTCATGAATACCGCTTTCTTCGAGCAAATTTCCTTTTTTCTTCCCCTGATATTTTTAATTACCTACCTACTTACGTACCTAATTATCCGTAATAAAAGCTATAGCTTCCGCACTTTGTTCTTTGTTCCAGATGAATGAGTTCCGTAAACTTTGGAACCCGTGGGACGAACCCAACCTCGGTAATTTCAGACCACTGCAAGAACGGGGCAAGTTCGTCATACCAGATGATGATAACCCGCCCGTAACTTTTGACAGGTGAAATACTGATGGTCGTAAACTAACAGCAACAAACTTTACTAATCATGTTCCTATGTGACCTTATTTCGTTGCAATAATCTTAAATAATAGTGAAATAAGTGTACGACAGTTCTAATGGCAAAAGTGCGTCACTATGAGCATGAGAAATAAGTAAGCATAGTATGCTCACTCCATACAAAGATTAAACCTATATAAGAAGTTGTAACTGGGCTTTGCGAAAAATGATTTATAATAAGAGGCTTAGTAAGTAAGTATTAAGTTTTAAGCTAGTTTTAAAGTTATTGGCAATACGTTTAATACCTCCGATACAACTTAATAATATTAAGTAAGAAAACTCATCTAAGGAGTGAGCACTCTACGCTATGAGTCACTATCGAACAACTTGATTCGTATTAAATATATTAAAATGGGCCACTCACGTATTATTAAAACTTGATTTCTGAGCCACAGTTTCACGTTTACTATGTCATTGGCATTACTTACATGGATTTTAATCTTGGAGGATTTAACAATGAGAATCGCCTTTAAGAGCTTTTATCCCTCTGTCGAAAACCTCGGCCAATCATATGTAGTACCTACCTATATGGACTGACGTTTATCTGACATCGCTATTTTTATTCATATGGTAGACAGACAGACAGACGGACATGGCGAAACTATAAGGGTTCCTAGTTGACTACGGAACCCTAAAAATGTTTTTATAAATACAAATGAGTTTGATTCATACTTCTTTATCCCCACCTTTTTCAAATCGGGCACGAGCAGCGGTCCGATTGCAAGCCATTGTTTATTAATAATGCAAGGCTCTTAGTGGGAGTTCAATGAATAGTACGCACCAAAGAGCCAATACATATTAATTTCGCAATGTTCCTTCTGGATTAGGTCCATGAAACTTTTGTATAATGTAGAATATAAATTGGTTCATTTTTGAAAAAAAAAATGGTGTGTGTACCATGAGCCAAACTTGATATACAGGGTGATTATTTTTTTATTTTTGTTTTTTTTTACAAGAATTTCAATGGTTAGGGGGTTAATATTTTTTTTGCACATATTAGCTTTTAGTCTTATTAATGTTTGTAAAAAATTTGAAATTCGTCACTTTCATAGTTTAGGAAAAAATAATTAAAACAGTTTTGGGGTTAATCGGGTGTTTTTCACCCCCAGGGGGTAACAGAGGGATGAAACTTTGTGCAGAGTACAACCTCCCCAAAAGACATCGTTTGATTACAGTTTCGGCCCAAAATCGCTGGGGGCAATTTTTCCTAGGCTATCCTGCTACACCCTTTGTATGAAAATTCCACGTTTATAGCAACACTTCCACAATTTGTCACTACAAAGTTAGTGAAGCGTTACCTTAGCCTGGTCCTGCCTAATGTGATTTTTAAAGGACATATTCCAATTTTAGCAAGTTACGAATAAAAAGACTGTATAGAGTGGATAGGTTGTGGTTACACTGAAAATACTTTCTTTTTTTACTTACAACGTGAAAAAAAGGAAAATCAACTCTATTTCCAAATAATTTGGTTTAAATTTCAATGGCTTACACTGGGTATGGTGGGCAGGACGAGGTAAAATGGACTCTAAAAACCTTCACAAAAATCTACAGTGAATCCCTTTCTTTCAGACACATATGGTGCATAAATCCTTATTGGAACCTTTACAATTCCACGCTACCCATCCCAAGAGTCCCCGAGAGGTCTATTTCGATATTGTCACCCGAATACAGAACCAAGTGGTGGATGCTTCCGCCCCAAAATGAGTACATGATTACTGAAATGATAAATGAACAAGAGAATGCAGAAAATAAAGAAATTACTACGTGACATAGGTAGAACTTAATTTATAGTGACCCCATGAGAACAGTACCTAAAAATATATACCAACTGGCACGGTCGGCGGCGCAGCGGACGAAAACATTGAATAAGTACCTAGTAATTTTCAACCTACTCAGTGGTTGTGTTCCTGCCGGTGAGTAAGGTTGCCAGAGCTCAACGAGGGGGGAGGGTTAGGGTCGGCAACGCGCACGTAACTCTTTTGGAGTTGCAGGCGTACATAGGCTACGGAGACTGCTTACCATCAGGCAGACCGTATGCTTGTTTGCCACCGGCGTAGTATTGAAAAAATATATATTTACTTGTAAATTAAATATAATATTCCTGTATTTGGTGGTAATTTATTAATTTCCAACATATTGATAATATAGCTCTCAGAGAAAAGCTATAAAGTGTTAATACTAGGTAGCGCCATTAAATAGAAATTTACCTAAAATGCTTTAAGTATGCTTTAATTCCTTTTTCACCACACAAGTTGTTTCCTCATGTTGGAAGGTAGAATTTACTTTTTGTGATGATTTTAAATGATAACTATCTAATAATAATAACATATACTTACCTACTAAACGTAAACGTTTACTTACGTTTACCTTTACTTGGATTTGATTTGTAATGTTTTATAGGTAGTGTATTACAGGACATATCTTTATATCAAAGGTTCTGACCTTTGACCCTCTTTTTGTATTTTTTTCCTAATGAGAATTATTAGAACTGTAGAGCGCCGAGGAGGCTTGAACTCACAACAGTCACAATCACAACTGACTTTTTTGTGCCAAATTAAGGGTTACTATTTTCCTCGCGTTGGTGTGGTGAAAATTTTTTGTTTCACTTGGGAGCAAAGTTTGTTTAACCCTCGGTTTCATGGCACCCTCGCAACGCTCAAGATTTTATTTTACAAGCCGCTCGCTACGGTCGTGGTACATTTTTTTAATCATCACATCAACTTGGCCCCCTTTTAAAACAAATAACTATTATGCTTATAACTGCGGGTCAGGCAAGTCTTAGGCTACGTACGCACTAAGCGGCTAGCCGCGTGCGGACAGCCGCATGACGGTTAAGAATGTATGAAACCGCAACCATAAATACTGAACGCACTAAGCGGTCCGCTGCAACCGCACGCGGCTGGCCGCATAGTGCGTATGGGGCCTTATTTTACGTTTCGAAATTACCTATCTGCTGCGGGCTCTTATTTTTAATAGTTCGTAGTTTCTGTTATGAATTGTAGCACCATCTGCTAACACGTAGTGTAACTACATGCATAATGCGTTGTGTGTTATCTCCTATAGATGGCGCTACAGTTAAGAGTTAAATGTTGCCACAGAAAGAAATATTCCACGTTAAAAGGTTAAAATTAAATACAGGGTGGGGAAATAAGAAGTACACATTTTGTTTTTAAATTTTAACTATATTAAGTTCAAAGATGATTAAGTATTGTTTTTAAAATGTATTATTCAGGGTTGGCAAATATATGCCGAAAATAATGTCTATACTATAAAAGTTTTATCAAAGTTTGTTATTGCTGTCACTTTTCCTATAATATGTTACAATAACAACGGTTAAATAAACGATAACGCATTTTAAGTTTAATTTATTTGGCCTTGGCTTGGTCGTAAATCGTTTAAAATTAGAGTCCACAAAAGTCATAGAATAAAATTGTACATTATCTACAATATGATCATCCCAATAACTGTACACCGCGTTTTTCTAGTAGCCTGATGGTTGAGAAATCTAAAACTTAGAGCATTTATTATTATTGATTACGCTGATTGAGCTAAAAATCATTACTTGTTACATTACATAAATCTAACATGAAATTTGTAAAAGAATCTGAAATGAAAAAGTTTATAGTATAATATATGTACATACAACTACTGAGTACGTAATATATCGTGACTATAACTATTAATACATACACATATATTGGGACCGTGCGAAGTGCGTGGTGGGGGTAAGTAAAGCGATCCCAGCGCATAAGGTGGTAAAAATTTGAACTAACTGCGGATAGCATCTTTAACATTTCGTACGATTATATGGCTCGAAATGAAACTTTGATTTACGATTACTCCTGAAATATTCCTTTAAATTGTATGGTGTAAGGGACCATTGTAATCTGTATGAAATGCTTAATATATCTAACGTATTTATTTTGATAATTGTTAATAATGTATCGTGATCTTTTTCTAGAAGTTAAGAATGGGTATAGTAAGTTATTCTTAAAAGATAGACATTTCACATCGCGGACTTTTTTGTAGACCTATGAATGAGAAACAACCCCACCATACATTGTGTTGTTATAGCTCATACGGATTAGGCAGCGTTTTCGATTAAAGCTCTTAGCCAGCGTGATTTTTTCCGATAACATCGTTATATTTCAAACAATTTACACAAAACCTTAACAAGTTATATACTTAAGCCTTCCTCAAGAATCACTGTATTGATAGATGAAAGTCGTATGAAAATCCGTTCAGTAGTTTTTAGTTTTGGAGTAGTTTTATGAGATGTAGTGAATTGACGATTTCCCCTAGAATTGCGGACACTAGGTTGCGTGACAGTCGTGCACGCTCCCAATATACAATTATACAATAACGTGCAATAAAACTTCAAAAAATTGGTAAAAAGTAGTCGTTTTTATCTCCTGTGACTGAAGTAATGGTTTAAGAAACTCCGCCTATTAAACTAAATAAAACTGACATCATTTCATAAATCATGACATTGCATAGGTACTGAAGCAAGCCACTTCCACCACAGTACACCTTTGAATGCGGAGAGGGAGACGTCATAAAAAGTCATAAATAATTTAAACGAGGTCGTGAAATTACAATTACTTCTAAAATACTATTAAAAAAGTATGTACTTTAATCCTTATTTTCTCATAATAACTGTTCCGTTTCTTAAGGCAAAATATGTACCTAGCAGCTAGCTAGCTCACGGCTTCTCTGTCGCTTGAATAATATGCAAGAGCACCATTCGACCGTTCGCCTGTGCAAGAGCGATAGAGAGGCAGATAACGAAATTTTTAATTGCGATGTTCTTGGTAGTCATTTTATAACCCCGAAATTTTACTAGAGTTGACCAAGCTAAGTTGGCAGTGATTTTAATAACACCGACTGTGCAAGTGTTTTTTTAAACGGCATAGTTCAAAAAAGGAGTTCAACGGTTAAAGTAACACATGCACAGTCTGTGCTATCAAAATCGCTGCCAACTTAGCCTGGTCTAACACTAAATTCGTGTTTTTTATCATCTTGCGCTGTTTGCAAGAGAGGCAAATCCTTTACTCAATAAGTCGAAGGTCGCAACGCAATAAGAATAACAAACAAATCAATGTGTGTGTAGGTATGTGTTTATGTATTGTAGTATGTACTATTATTCATTCTGTGGGATCGTGTTGGTCCTTCAAGCAACACCGGCTTTCGACACGTAGGAAGGGAGGAGCCTAAGCGATATCTTACCGAACAAATCATTCTGCCATTTTTGCGGGGAGAAACGTGTCAGTCGCACTTCTCACTCACTACATACATACAAAATCCAATCTGTAATGATGACACAAATACATAGAAAATGACACACGTCAAAAACAAATCTTGGACACCTCGATCTCTTTTTGTGTACAAACGAGTCACAACATGCACCGCCATAGGTACAGTTGTACCTATGTTTCGGCAGAGGGGAAATTAGTATGAATGCCGTCTAGGTGTCCCTTCCCGGTGTTGCTCGAAGTGTTGGTCACATAAAACTCGGCCCGCGTTTTTGTAAATTTAATAAGACTAATAATTATATAAATTCAATGGGGAACTTTCCATTTTCACTAGCAACATTTTTAAACACCATTTTTAAAACCAACAAAGTGACTTTGACTTTTCTTCAAGGTATTCTGTCAAAACATTCAAATTGAACATAACCTTGTAAACTTAGTTACCGCACAGAAAGTTAGAAAATGCTTAGAAGTATCTTTCGTACCAGCCGTTGGCTGGCACGGCAAACCCGTCAAATCAATACCTTTTCTCCGTGGCTTCTGCGTCAACACGTTTTAGTGAAAACTTATAGTTCTCCTGTGATATCGATACGTTCTCCTGCCTCCACTGATAGTGCTCATACCGCTGAAGTAGACCCAGTTGTTTATGAAGAAATCTGCACTGAAACTTTAGAGTCCTTGTGTGATTATTTTGAAGAAATCGTTGAAGACACAATACATTTAAAAGGCGCTGATATAATGTACAGTGTAAGCTCAATTTTTTAATATTTCCTTTTTAATATTAATGAAATACCACAGACAGGATGGTTTTAAAAAGGTTCTAGCTTTCTGTTAACTTTTTTGTTTTACTAAACTGGTTGTTTTACCTCAAAAACTTTGACAGTTGCCATAAAATTTTAGTTTTTATTAGCTTTTTTTGATATTTAATGGCAATTTAATAGAAGTTTTTGATTCAAATAGCCAGCTTTGTTATGTAATTTAATGAAAATTCTGCAAAGAGTTTTTATTTCAAATTGTAAATAACTATAAATTAATCATTAGTTTAACCCATGTTTTTACTATTTTTCAGGATGGTGTTTTAACAGTAGCTCTTGGAAATTCCTATGGAACATATGTGATAAACCGACAGTCACCTAATAAACAAATTTGGTTGAGTTCTCCTGTGTCCGGACCTAAGCGCTATGATCTGATTCTTCAAAATGGTGGCTACTGGGTGTACAAGCATGACGGAGTAACATTACACCAACTACTTCAAAGTGAAATATCCAAAATTGTAGAAAGTGTTGATTTTAAAAAGTGTGCCCACAGTGCTTGAAATTTATTTTGTTTTTATTCATTAAGTATAGTTATTTATTGTTACTGTTTTGTTTTATTTTGTTCAAAATGGAGGTTATTGAAGATGGAAATATTATGGATCGCATACCTATTCTCTTGCAAAGAGACATTGAATACTATGAGGTAAGATTTTCAGAGTTTTTGCTTTTTTGGGGCTTTGATTTGTAGCTAGAGATAAGTTAGTAAAAAGCCAGAATCTACACAATTAAAGTCCTTCTACCTAACTTTGCGCTTAGCTTAGCGTGAGCTGCATATTTGCATAAAAATTTGACATTAATGATAATACTGCTATAATACTGCCACATTATGTCATTGTTATTGCCATGTAGAGTTAGCTTGGTCCGACTCTATCTGTACTTTTTGTAAAGTATAGTGAACATTTTGTAAACATCCTATAGGTGTATATTTTGTTGAATCCTTGCTTAACCAGAAAATTCAAAATCAGAGAAATAAGTTTCGAATAGAGAATATAAACCATTTAATGTTGTTGGTTGCTAATTATGAAATCGGTCTGTTTGTTTATTGGTATACCTAATTGACTTCTTGGCACAGAATAAATAATTCAAATTATTTATATTACCTTAGGATGGGTTGGATTTTTTGTATTACAAGATGTGTGAATTAGATAGATTTACATTTATTTATTTATAGCCTTATATCAGAAATACATTTTTTTACTTTATCTATAGTTTTACTTAGTCTATGATAACCGATTCTGTGTGCCATTGGGCAAAGGCCTCCCCAGTCTTCTCCACTCTTCCTTATTATGCACTAATCTGGTCCATGTTATATTATGCACTAATATAGTCCTTCCAGCCAAGTCTTAGATGTCATCGGACCATCTTTTAAATTGCCTACCTGTGTTTCTTTTATGTCCTCTAGGGTGCCATAGTGTTACAACTTTGCACATTTGTTAGCATGTCCAGCCCACTCCCATTTCAGTTGTTTTGTTTTGTATGTAACATCATTAAACCCTGTCTTTTCTCTTAAATTATTTCTACTCATTTTGTCAATTCTGTAAGATATTTCTTTCCATGGCTCTCTCGCTGGGTTATGCTTATACTTAGATAGATTTACATAAGTAATATTAATGAAAAAATATCTTTGTTAGAGATTTTTTTCATTATTTCTTTATTCATTTCATCAATTTTTAAATGTTACAGAAAAACCACACAGTCTTATCAGAATCTGTATGCAAAGGAGTAGTGGGTGGGCGGCTTGACTTCCCAAGAAATGCTTCCTTTGCTTCCGTGAAGATTGTCATATGGCTAGAAGAAGAATTCTCCATTGCTTTCAAGTAAGAAGTTAATGCTATATGAGTATAATTACTGGTCTAGCCTAGACGGAAGTGACTCTGCTTATGAAGCCGATTGTCCTGCGTTCGAATCCTGGTAAGGGCATTTATTTGTGTGATGGGCACAGACTTTTGTTCCAAGTCACAGGTGGTTTCCATATAAGTATGTAAGTATTTGTACATTATTTATATAGTTGTCTGAATACCCACAACATTAGCCTTCTTGAGCTTACTGCGGGGTTTAGTCAATTTCTGTAAGAATGTCCTTATCAATATGTCCTTATCTATGTATCTATATGTGAAGCTTCCAAGCTCCCACAAGTGTATAATTCTGTAAGCTACATGCAGGTCTCCACTCTTTGATTTTCACTAGCTAGATTGTAAATTTGTCTCTTCACTGGCCGTATGGTATAGAGTTTGTCACCTTTCGCGGACTAAATTGGCGAGTTTGCAAGCCGTAGTTCGGAAAGCCCTGGGCTATAACCGCAAAAATGGAAGTTCGTCAATTGCGGGCATTTTTCTCTGTCACTCTAATTACGTCTTAGTGAGAGTAAAAAAGAAAGATCCCGCAATTGCGAATTTCTTTATCACGGTAGGCCCCCAGGTCTACTATATACATGATGGGATAAATTAGCAACCTGAAAGATGGACTGATTGGCTGACTTTCATTTGATGATTTAAGACGAAAGTGCAAGATCGCGCGAATACGCCTTTTCATATAAACGAAGTCCCCATTTTCATACAAATTCCATACAAATATTTAAAAGCTCGTTAAGAGCCGAAGTCTTATAGCCGAAGATGCCATGACGGCCAGATTCTTCTATCAATTCGCCTGAATATTTAACAATGAATAGGCGAGACAGAGCGAGCGTACGCGCGAGGCAATTTTCTCGCGCACAAGACGGTCAGTGTAGACGTGCCTCGGTCGAGGCGGAGCGCGCGTTTTCCTCGCCCGAGCGCGCGTTTTCCTCCCCCGAACGCGCCGCCCGCCTCGGCCCAGGCACGCTTTGCTCGCTTTGTGTGGACCCGCTTAAATTTCTTTGAAGTGGAGCAAATACTTACTGGAGAAAAGTAGGACCATTTTAAGCTAGTATGACAAACCAATTTCTTCGGCGGAAAAGGCAGTAAGTAAATTTTAAAAATGTAGGTGGGAAGGAAATTTCGAACTTAGTGCATTTCCTACTGACATTTTAGTTTGCTAGACAATACCAAAGTCTCTTTTCTATCTTTAGATTGAAGCCTAGGCGTTTATAAAACAACCCCCAGCTCCATGGAGTAGGCGCTAATCAAAATCTGGATTATGAATATATTTCATTTATGCGCTAGAAACTGTTAGAAATTTTACCATAGCCCCATATGTATGCCGTATGTGTTTAACTTGCCCTGATAATATGTGTGTATGTAAGTTTGTGTGTTATGTTAAAATTTGACCCACTTCCCGGTTTAAGATTGAGCTAAAATTTTGCATACATATGTTAGTCGGGTGATAATGCAATATTATGGTACCATCAAGCTGATCTGATGATAAAGACAGGAGTTGGCCATTGGAACTCTGTAATAAATCAAAGCAACCTAATTGTGTTTGGGGTTTTGAGAATTGTTTCGATGAGCATTAATTGCCTGCGGCAAGAAAAGTACAGTTGACGAGAAAAGCTTTTACCAACATTTTTTTTTTTCAAAAACGAAGTGAAGTCTGTTTCTTAAATCATATATATCATCTCATGTATAACTTACTACCTGAAATAATTTCAATGCTAAACAAAACACGTTATTAATATATTTATTTTGGTGTTTTTGTGATGTTACGAGATCTCGAGCGGTTCATCTTCAGTTCCAGGTTGTTAATTATAACATTTATTTATTTTTTGAAATTAATTATGTATTTCGCTGTATTTATAAGATAAGTTGTTGCATTTCTTTCGTTATTATGACATGAAAAGAGATGCAGTATGTATAAAGTAGTAGGCATTTGTATGTTTGAGCTTATTATCAGGTGTCAATTTATTGCAGCTTATTATAATGGTTTAATTAAGTTAAGCAATGTATATTCCCAAAAAGTATTACTTGTCGGGACTATTTTTTTTATTTGTTTATTTAAAGGTTCAGCAGCACTCATTTTATTAATTTCGTACTTAAACACTGAGTTTTTTTTTTACTTAAAAACACTTAACTTCCTGTATTATACACTCGTCTTTCATTAACAACTAACATACAGTTTGCGCATGGAGTCCAAGAAGATGGAACTGAATTGCGACCTAGCACCTGGCGCGGAGGATCGGGATGCAGGCGGGGCATTTCGTTTCCTTGGAAATCGAGCGTGAACTGCGTTTTCTTAAGGCCAGGACCAAGTATATAAATTCAGTCAAGATTGACTGGATCTAGGTATCATTTGCCGAATTTCGAACCTAGAAAAAAACTGGCACCATTCTGTAAATATACTTTCAGTTTGCTGTTGTATTCATAGTTACGCTGGCACGCATCCAAAAGCAGAGATAATTTTATTTTTCATTTTCTAATTTACTCTAATCTTCCTTTTCTCTCTTTGATATAGTTACATTGTATAGGTTTCACGTAGATAGAACAAAACCAAATTAGAAGTAAACACTCTACTACATATTATAGTCCGGATCTAATTTGTACCGCTGATACCTGGGATAAGCATCTATATAAGTTGAATGAGAATTGCAAATACTGCCATTTCCTAATAGAAACCTACTTATGCGAGTGTACAAACTTAGACAGGCTTTAATTTTAAAGATTGGTTTAACTCTAATTTTAACGCAGTGAACATTGGGCAATGTTATAATTTCAGACACGGCTCCGGCATGTTCGTGACTATAGACGAAGGCGACGAGAGCACAGACGGAGGCGTCGCTAAGACGTCAGACCCCGACAAGTTTGTGCAACTTGCTGTCAAATCTGCTGACTTGTTATTAGGTACGTACGATTATTTAGTTTTGCTATTTTGCTGCATGTAAGATAACTTATGCAATGTGGTCTTCTTATGTGGCTTGGTTTAGTATCTATCATACAATTTAAATGAGTTCTGAAGTGGGGATAGTGGGGATGTCATACTTTGGTGCTTTGACCAGGATATTTATTAACTTGCAGGTTGCAGACTAATGTTTCCCAGGATCACAAAACAGCATTTTCTACTATATCATTCTATTCACAGAGCACCTTCACATGTTAGCCCAAGAGGCCCTAGACCATGCCGATCTGCCAGTACTGACATCTACCCTTGGTGCTGCGGCACTTCTGAGAAACAGTCTCTACTGCTATCTTCAGCATACCGAGGAGATGGGTAGTTCGGAGAGACATGCGACGCTGCAGGTAGGCGATAATCATCTTTAAATCCAAGTATCAAAGTTGATTGTAGCACAAGAGCTTACAGAGAGCCTGTAGAGAGAGAGAGACAGGGTCTAGTCTAGACTACGCCGATTTGCTTACTCTGGCGGCTAACCCGTCACTGCAACGTTTTCGAGGAATAATTTTGCCGCTATTTATACTTCACGACACTGAAAAATTGGGCGATTTGGATATGACACTAATAGTGCCACTATTGAAATTCATATGTCTATTATCTATTTGAAAAAAATCGGTTGTCACTATCAAATTTTTGTGCGACTTCTAAAAAAAATCTATTGCTAATGTGTATGTAGTGAATCAAGAGGTAGGTAGGTAATATACACGTGAACCTGAATTATGTAATCCTCAGAACTATAATGATTTAAATATCGGTGGCATAAAAATATCTATTGTTGTCTGCAGTTTACGGATAGACGATAACTATACTTATTACACACACAAGTTTGAAAAAAAAAAAACAATTTGCATAAAATGTTTAATTGAAGCACGCAGTTTCAAAAAGAACAGTAGCAGCGATTCTTTATATTCAAAATGGAAATTTTGTAAAGTCAAAAGGAGATAAATGTTTAGATGTGCAAGTTGCGGAAATTTTCCAAAAAGCTTGGCCACGGAACGCACGTTCCATGCTGGGCACGTGTGGGCTTGGCTCTGACTCCGACTGCCATACATTGGGAAAAATTGGAGCCGGTTGGAGTTTGCGTCAATAAGCGCGCACGGTCAGAACGTGAGTTCCGTAGCCCGCCGGTCAGTTTTACCTTTTCCCTATCGCAGGCGTGCTACAAACGCTACGCGCACATGGCTGAGGCGGTGGCGGAGCGCGTGCTGGACCTGCACGCGCGCGTGGTGTCGCTATACGTGCTGCAGGACGCCGGCGGCCGCGCGTCCGCCACCGCCGCCACGGCGAGCGTGCACGGCTGGTGGCTGTATATGAACGGTCAGTAAAATACTTACAATGAACTGGCTATTTCAGCTATTTGTCAATTTTTCGCGGCTTGTAGTCGCCTGATGCTCACGGTAGCCATGTGTTGCATATGATCGAAGTACTTGGGTGCTAATCTTGTTTTTCTTTTAATTTAACCCGCTGCGTGGCGATTTCAATCAGTTCAATAAGAAACGATTCAATTCACTACCACTCCAGATTTTTGGTCTTCGCTCGTTTGCTATTGTTCAGATAATGTTCAGGAATTATTTATTAATTGTACCAAAACAAATTACATATGGCAGACTTAATGCCTCATAGCATTCTCAACCAGTCAATCATAAGACTAAACAAAAACGTCAAATTATTTTTGTTACAGGTAGCCGAAAGGACTTATGGGACACGGTCCCGCCGCGAATGGCACAGAGGATATTCGCTGGAATGCTGAATGAGACCTTGACTATTCTTACAGTTCGATATTGCCAGGTACGGCCATGATCATGGATACCTGCCATTTCGACGGAAAAAAAATCGCCTAATATATTTCCCAACTAATTTAACTTGCAGAAAGTTCTTTTGACGATTGTCCCAGTAGTTACTCAAAGCCTATCTGACTATTACTTTACGCCTGATGATAGAACTCAACAGCAGCGCCGATTCCATGTTTTTTTTGTTCATAAAATATAAACAAATATTTAATTTCTCGTGAGCGATCAATAGTTACTTGTGTCCCAAGGGAGGAAAAGTAGGAAATATCGTGCCGCGTGCAAAATTGTTACCCGAGCCGAAGGCGAGGGTGGTAAACACGCGGGATGGAATGTCCCACGTTTCCTCCCGTGGTGCGCATACTATTTTTCTGCTCGACGGAGGCGGAAAGCGGCAACTTCGTTTAGCGCAGCGGGAGCAAAATTGACGCTTTCCGCACGGAGGGCAGAAAAATCAATTTTCATCTATGATAATAAATTCTTCGTTTTCCAGACCAACACAACAGAAGCAAGTACCCCAACCCTCATAAACGACATCCTCAATATCTTGCTCTGCGTAGCCCAATTGTTACCTTCCATCTGTGCCAATGGCCTTGACCTGGCCGGGCTGGATGTGAAGCAGCAAACTAGGGATGTGCGAGATGTCCATTCTAAATGCAATGAGCTGTTCAAGTGCATGGTTTATCGAGGAGCAGAACTGCATTTCATATATCAGGTACGTAAACTTGTATTTTTTTCAACGGTCTGAACATCAAGACGTAATCATCTCGACTCTCAAAACGACATCTTTAATATTTGAAATGTAGTCTAACTGCTAGTTTTCATTTGCGTCAACGGTCTAGAAATGGCTGGACTGACAAGCATCATCCAAGCGAGTCGTTTTAGACGTATAAATGTGTGTGTTGCATAAATGTGAATCAGTTTATTTAATTTTCTTTATTGGGGAAAAAAACATACAGGCCAGTAATATACACGGATAAGATTCTAAAATAATAAATTTAGCCTACATCCTAACACAATTCCCACTAGGAGTTCAGACAGTTATTCAAATTCAAAAAAGTATGGAGGGACAGAACTGAACTTTATACATCAGGCACGTGAAATGTCATTATTGTTGACACGGTCGCCATGTAGATATGCATGTTTTTGTTCTTAAAAGGTCTTCTTAAAGACTCCATTTGGTATTTATAATATATAATACTTATGCGTGGATTTTGACTGGATGACTAGAATGTTATAGATATGAGCGGTTGACAGTATCGTAATTGTGGCACCGCAGCGTCATTTATTTCATACAAATACGAATAGTTTTTTGAAAAAAGTATTGTACAGTGGTTACTCTTAAAGACTAACAATTATTATTTCATGTTTCTAAACAACGATTAAATAGTAACGAACTACATATATGTTCAGGCTTTCAAAGAGCAGCAAGACACTCCTCTCCCAAAAGACTGCCCGTACCCCTGGTTCACATTCGTGAGTCCGCACTTGTTCGACAGCTTCGATGACTTCACCACACAAGACCTTCCGTTGAAGACTGCTGTAGGCCTGGAACTGATAGTTCTGTTGGCTCAGCCGCAACCGTCTTGGGCGTCTGTGGTCAAGGTATGGACACAAAAATTGTAATTATCTGGTTCACGTTCATTCACCTACACCTGTTTGTTAACTTTAATGGTTCAGGTATAATTTGGAAAGAAATAGTTTTACATTAATTACCATTGCCTTCCCTGGGCCTAAAAACCATGGTATCATCAAAGACATAAGTGCAAGGTCATAATCATCACACCTCTTGATAGCATATTTTAAACTAGGTATAGGGAGCTAAATTGAGTTTGAGTTTAATTTTGAGTGCCTTTGTTGATGCAATTTTTTTTTAAGAAAACTACTGAGACACTATTGAATGTCCTAATAAAATTACAGAAGTGGGCTAGTTACAAATATCTATTATTTACAGGTTATAATGATGCGTAACTGCCATCTCGCCCGCTTACTCCTTATCGAAGCTATTCGCAACATGTCCGAAGAGAATTCAAAATGGCCGGCCAACGGTCTGTGGTACAACGTGGAAGGAACTAAGAAACGTTGCAACGGTTTCTTGTGTACTGCCGACGGGTATTGCAACTTTAAGGGAGACGACAATGGTAAGCTAAAGGTCTTAGCACATTGTTACAACTCAACAGCCACTCGACTCAAAATTAAATATTGAAATTAAAGCCTTATCTTGTATGTCCTACAGTACAATGTTTAAAATTTAGGTAACTGTCGGGTGGTCTACGCGTCGTCCACTAAGGTGAACCAAAAGTGAATTGAGTTGGTGTGGAATAGGTATAGTGTGCGAAGACCTTAATTCGAACTTGTTGCTCAAGGTTGCAATAAGCAACGAGGAACGAACCAAAAATCGCTGCAATGGGTTCCTTGTACTGCCGATGGGTATTGCAACTTCAAGGATGACAATGATAAGTCACCTTCCTCCCTCACCTCTCCCTTCGAGCACCTGCACCTGCCGATAACTTGTCGGCCATCTATAACTACTTCGGCGGCAATAATCCCGGCCACCGATGTGTAATATTTCATACCAGATTTTGTAATTTTACTTTATGCATGTCTTATGTTTCAGCGG
The DNA here is from genome assembly GCF_033807575.1 of Cydia pomonella. NCBI lineage: Eukaryota > Metazoa > Arthropoda > Insecta > Lepidoptera > Tortricidae > Cydia > Cydia pomonella. Next base: position 8,539,698 of record NC_084710.1, on the reverse strand, counting down.
GCGAGCAATACGCGCGAGCGGCAGGCGCGCTCACCTACGTCCTAGCTACGATCGGTAGTAAAGCGGAACTCAAATCAACACTGTGTTACGCGCTCGAGGTGTCCGGCAGAGACTGGGCCGCGTGCTTGGATAAGAGACAGGTACTTCGAAGGAGACTTTTCAAGAATAGAATGTGTCGGTCGGTGCAAAACATAAATTTAACAGTGATACACCGAACGAAAGAAACGAGTATGTAACGAACTAACCTGCCTTGTGTTGGTTAAGATTGAAGTCCTCGACTCAGTTTTACAGACTCGTATAATTACGTCGAAACTCGAGTTATTTTCAAGTTGTTAGAGACCCGAGTCTTTTGTAGGCACTGAGTCCTTCAATAACGCCTATTTTTTACTGTTATTTAGATAAAACCTATAATACCGACCGACGACCGGCTTGGCCTAGTGGGTAGTGACCCTGCCTACGAAGCTGATGGTCCCGGGTTCAAATCCTGGTAAGGGCATTTATTCGTGTGATGAGCATGGATATTTGTTCCTGAGTCATGGGTGTTTTGTATGTATTTAAGTATTTATAAATATTTATATATTATATATATCATTGTCTAAGTACCCTCAACACAAGCCTTATTGAGCTTACTGTGGGACTTAGTCAATTTGTGTAATAATGTGTAATAATGTCCTATAATGTTTATTTATTTATTTATTTATTTAATAGTTGATGGAGTCTTTATTCAGAGAGTCGAGTGCTTTTAAGTTGCGTTTAAAACAAGGTTCAGTAAAAAACTCGACTCGGTAGGTACTGAAAAAAAAAACCTGAAGCGTTGTCTCATAAAAAAGAGCCGAGTTATTCCAATTTAGCTGAAACGATTCGAGTCTCTGTCAACGCTAAACTTGCCAATGTTCCGGTAGTTACCTTGCGCCTGTCACTGCGAATATAAATAAAATAAAACTAAATACGCCTTACCAAGTTTGGTGTGATAGTTACGTTATGTCTCTCAAACAGGAGTCCCAACTACCTGACCCTCATCAACTATTGGCGGTTATTATAAATCACTACAAGAAACCATTTATTCCCTAGCATTCAACTCCACAACAGCAGCCGTAAACATAACTTAGATTTAAATTTATAATTTGGCGGCTATTCACGGACTTGATATCGATTGGTTGGATGATTCAAGGGGTAAATTCTTAGTTTTATTGATATCATGTGTTTTCTCAAAATACAGGTGTGGTGCGACCGACGACCGCCATGGCTAGCAGCATTGCTCGGGCTGATCGGTACCGCGCTACAGTTCATACCGCCTGTGCTTGTGAAAGCTGTGCAGAGCGGCGCCTCTATGTACCAGGTATACATCGTGTCATTCACGATGACGCGGGAATTTGACAAATCTAACCTTTAGTGACATGATAATACGAACCAAGGCACGCGTCCTTGTGATTGACACGATTTATAATAGGCTAGAGGACATATTTTTTGTATCTCAATCGATCCTGTCTTATGCGACCCCATGCGATGCTAACGGCATCACTAAGTAGTAAAATTAAGCCGCCAAGCATCCAGGAGATTAAATTAGTTTACACATTTAATGGTACTGGTAGCTTTTGTGCAAAAATTGTAAAAAAAATTAATGGTGCGTTTTAGATAACGTTCAACTGGATAAAAAAAATCCAGTGATGTTGTTTAATCAGGTTTCGAATCGATGAAATTGCTAAAGAAAGGCCTCATGATTGGTGTGGGCGACGCACCTTTTTAGAAGATGTTTACTTTTTATACTTTTTTATATTTTTGAATTCTATTGTTTTATTGTTAGTTTATGTTCTTTTTTACATTCTGTTTGTGCATTCTTCTTCTTGTTTCCTATGAATAAATTACTATCAATGAACCAGCGCATTTTACCATTAATATTGTGGTCCTTCTAGGATTTAAAAGTGATAGTATACTTAGTGAAACACAAGATGGTGGTTACACGGTCAGTGAAAGCTATGGGTAAGGAGAATGGTAACGGAGGTAAGACCATTGCGGAGAGTGAGGCTGGGCCGTCGACCGTGCCCTCAATCCCTCTTGTCGACTCGACAACCGCACCACTGGCGCCTTCACAATCCCGCCCTGTAAGTACATCGTCACGTTCTTCCTCCACGGTGGTGGCCAAAAGGTTAGCGGCTGAGGCGCAGCACGCGCGTCGCCTCGCCGAGCTAGAGGCGCAACAAATACGCCGCCGCCGTGAGCGTGAGGCCGCCGAACGTGAAGCTGCTGAACGTCAAGCTGCCGAGCTGGACGCACGCCGGCTGGCCGATCTAGAACGGGTGACCGCCGACCTAGAGCTAAAAGCGGAAATCGCCGCCATCGAGGCAGACGCGAGTCGTCATAGCTCTAAGAGCAGCCAAAACATCGACCAATGGTTCCGTAAGTCAGAAGCTGCCTTTCATCACGAAAAAACATTAATTAATGATGATTTTTTTCAGGAATATAGAAGCTAAAGCCCCTCGCGCGCATGTCTCATCCCCTGCGCGGACAGCGACTGTACGCCGCGACTGTGGTGTCGCAATGTCAGCGACCCCTCCCGAGCGCCCCGAATATGGTGCCGCGATGACAGCGGCCCCTCCCGGGCATCCTGAATATGGTGCCGCAATGACAGCGGCCCCTTTCGAGCGCCACGAGAGCGGACAAGTTCCACAGTTGGTTAAAAGTCTGGGTGTTTTAGTTGAAAGTGTTAATAAAGGCATTGGCCACGCAATAAATCGTGTTCCTTTACCCCGTTTCGATGGCAAGTCGTATTTAGATTGGCTCAGTTTGAAAAAAGCCTTTGAAAACACACAAGGTTCCTACACAGCTGCGAATAATCTGTCAAGATTGAATACGGCGCTGACGGGTGCGGCGCGCGAGGCAGTCGCCGCGCTACTGGTGTCTGCGCGCGACCCCGGCGTCGTGCTGCGTGCGCTTGACGCGCGCTTTGGTCGCCCCGAGATCGTGGTGGCGCACGAAGTAGCTGCGGTGCGCGCATTGCCGCGCGTGAGCGCTGAAGGTAAGGATTTAGCCGTGTTTGCCAGTCGAGTTCGCAACTGTGTCGAAATAATACGTTTATTGGGTCATACGGAATATCTGGCCTCGCCTGAACTGTTTCAGGCTTTAATTACTAAAATATCTCCACTGTTGCGAGCTAAATGGCTAGACTACGCCGTTCGTTATGAGGCTGCCGGTCTGTCAAAGCTAGAAAATCTAGCAGATTTTCTCGCTAACGAAGTCGACCTGCAGTCTCGCTTTGGCGTAATCTCTGAGCCGACTACTGCGTCACAAGTGGTAGATAGTAGGCGGGCCAGGGATAATGTGCATGTCGCAGCTGAAAATCAATCTGTAAATTCAAATTCAACATCGCGAAATAGCGCTAAATTGAATTCATCGGCGACTGCAACTAAAATTAAATCATGCGTCGTATGTCAACAACCGCATGATTTAATTAAATGTGACAAATTTGCGTCAATGTCGATCGATGACAGATGGAATTTAATTAAAAAGAAAAGAGTCTGTCACCGATGCCTTAAAGTAGGTTGGCATAGGTTTAATTTCTGTAAGGCGAAAAAAGTTTGTGACGTTGACGGATGTACGTTCCGTCACCACGCCTTATTGCACAACCCAAATTACGAGCGATCAGCAGCCGCGCACGTTGAAGTAGATGACGATGAGCCGGTAGCGGGAACTTCTGGCACTGCACCGCGAGCCCTGGCCGCCCATGCCGCAGCACCTACTGTCACGAGCGACTCTGCTTTGTACGATGTCGATTCAAAGGAAATCCTGACCCATACATCGACATCGGTTGCTGCGGGATCTTCAGCTCAGACGTTGCCTGCTCGCCCATTATTGAAGATCGTAGCTGTAACCGTGTCCGGCCCGTTAGGTTCCGTGAATACGTACGCCATGTTAGACGATGGGGCCACAGGTTCGTTTATTGAGCAAGATATCGCCGCGCAAATAGGTGCCTGTGGACCCCAGAGGCGCATGAGGCTAGACTGTGTCGGCGGGTTAGGAAAAGATACGTCTGTGCAGTATGTCGATTTCCAAATTAAAGGCCGTCGTGGTAAAGATACGCACGTGATTAGCAAAGCGCGGGCGATGAAGGGTTTAGGTCTCGCTACTCAAACTCCCGATAGGTCGAGCGTACTTAAATTTTCTCACCTTTCAGATATCGCGGACGAGTTTTGTTACGGCGACATACAGCCGACGATTATAATCGGTCTCGACAATTGGCACCTCACTATTCCTAGGGCTGTACGCGAGGGTACTAGGGCAGAACCGGTCGCGATTAATACCGCGTTAGGTTGGGTTCTATTCGCTTTTGGTTGCAGTAAAACCGCTCCCTCCGAAACTGTCAACCACGCAGTAGTTAGCGAGTCTGCGGTCGCGGATATCAGTGATCGTGCAGTTTTAGAGCAGTTAATTCGCGAGCAATATAGTTTAGACTCAATCGGCATTTCAAAACGCGAAGCGCGCAGCGCTGATGATGATCGCGCTATCAAAATTCTTGACCGTACTGCGCGTCGCCTGCCTAACGGACATTTTGAGGTCGGTTTACTTTGGAAGTCGGACAATTTAACAGTGCCCGATAGTCGCAAGCTTGCCTTATCTAGGTTTTTTAGCCTTGAGAAAAAGATGGCCCGTGATTTTCAGTATGCAGAGCGTTACCGTGAAAACATACACGACATGTTTCGGAAAGGTTATGCTGAATTGTGCACGGAAGAGCCTAGCGCCAATTCGCCAGTTTGGGTTTTACCACATTTCGGCGTAACCAATCCAAACAAACCGAATAAATTAAGAGTTGTACACGATGCTGCTGCTAAAAGTCACGGTGTTTCTCTAAATTCATTTTTGTTAACCGGTCCAGATTTGTTGCAGCCCCTGCTCGGAATCTTATTTCGGTTTAGGGAGGGAAAAATTGCCCTGACCGGTGATATTCGCGAGATGTTTCCTCAAGTGAAGATCCGAGCAGAGGATCGCGACGCTCAGAGGTTTTTGTGGCGCGACTCGCCCAAAGACCTTATCATGACATACCGTATGTTTTCTATGATTTTTGGTGCCGCTTCCAGCCCTTTCACTGCCATTTATATAAAGAACAAAAACGCAGTGGAATGGCAGGAGCGCTTTCCAGACGCGGCTCGAGCCATCATGGTTGATCATTATATGGATGACTGTATAGTGAGCTTAAATTCTGTTGATGAGGCCGCAAAACTAGCTGCTGAGATCACCAACATCCATAAACATGCTGGCTTCGAAATGCGTGGTTGGATGTCAAACAATCCCTCTGCGCTGCGTCTGCTGCCAAAAGAGAGCTTGGCTGAAGTCCCTGTAGTTAGCAATGAAGTAGATGTTGATCTTGGTAGACTCACTGCGCCTGTCCGAACACTCGGACTTATTTGGCAACCCGTTTCCGATACGATTGGTTTTAATATTGGAATAAAGGGAGAACATTCGTTGCCAAATAAACTCACTAAGCGTGAAGTTTTGGCTCATGTGATGCGGGTTTTCGACCCACTCGGTATCCTGGCGCCAGTAGTAATTACGGGTCGCATCATGTTTCAAAATGCGTGGCGTAAGGGTATCGATTGGGACGAGGAGTTGTCGCAAAGTGACAGTGCGGCATGGAGACTCTGGTTTGAGGATTTATTTGCAATTTCAGGTTTACAGATCCCACGCTGCTACTGCCTTAGCGAATTACAGATTGATAAGTGCGAGCTTCATTTGTTTTGTGACGCAAGTGAGTCAGCTTTCGCTGCGGTTGCATATTGGCGGTTCGTTTTAGAAAATGGTGATGTGAAGCTGGCACTTATATGTAGCAAAGTTCGAGTAGCTCCTTTGAAACAAATTTCCATAAATCGCTTAGAGCTCCAAGGAGCGTTGATCGCAGCCCGTCTCGCTTCTACGATTTGCGAAGCACACCGATTGAAGCCAGTAAATCGCGTATTCTGGTGTGATTCCATGACTGTTTTGGGTTGGCTTCGAAGCGAGGCGCGCTTGTTTAAGCCATTTGTTTCACACAGAGTAGCCGAGATTATGGAGATAACTGAAGTAAAAGAATGGCGATGGGTGCCAAGTCAACTGAATGTTGCGGATGATGCTACCCGCATCAAGCGAGTGACGTTATCCCCAGAATCACGTTGGATATCGGGTCCTGAATTTTTGCTGTCTTCAAAGTGGCCTAGTGAGCCTAGTTCACCTGAATATCCAGGTATGGAAGAAGAGAGCAAACAGGCAGCGCGTCCCGATTTAGTTCATCTCATTAGTGACGTCAAAAGGCACGAGCCAATCTCATCCGATCCTAAGCGGTTTAGTTCTTGGGTGAGGCTGGTACGCGCAACAGCCATAGCTCATAAGTATTTGACATTACTTAGAATTTATTGCCTAACTAGAAGGGGTCTATGTGTAGACAATTTAGTCCGCTTGGAGGGGGGCTTGTGTAGTTTTGTGTTTCAGCCGTTCAACCAGTGGCAACAGTTCACCGCCCCGCGCTCTATGCGCGACTTTGCCGCGGGCCTGTCCGCCACAGATCTGCATCTAGCCGAGCTCCATATTCTACGCCAGTCCCAGCTAACCACATTTCCTGACGAGATGGCCAGTCTAGATAGCCATCCAGCCCAGCTTCTGCCACGTACCAGCCGCTTATCAAAGCTATCGGTGACAATAAGAGACGACGGACTTATGCGTTTGTCTGGCCGTATAGGGGCTGCGTCGCATGTTCGGGACGAAATGAAAAACCCCATTGTGCTTGATGGGAAAGATCCCGCTGTGCGCCTGCTTGTCGAGCACTACCATCGCAAGGCTGCCCACGGCAACACAGAGACTGTTGTGAATGAACTGCGACAACATTATCACCTTTTGTCACTGAGAAGTACCGTCCGCAACATTACCTACAACTGCTTATTTTGCCGAATACGCCGGGCCAAACAGTTTCAACCCGTGACGGGAGACTTACCAGAAGCTCGCCTTGGACACCACAAACGGCCGTTTACATTCACAGGGCTAGATTACTTCGGTCCAGTACAAGTTTCCGTTGGCCGAAGACGCGAAAAGAGATACGTCGCCCTCTACACCTGCCTGGTAGTACGTGCAGTCCATTTGGAAATTGTAGACAGTCTATCAAGCGACTCTGCGATTATGAGCCTCCGCCGATTCATCGCTCGAAGAGGAACCCCATCAGAGCTGTGGTCAGATAATGGAACTGCATTCGTGGGTGCTAGCCGAGAGCTTCGACGCTTATACGACGACGCTACATCCCAGTTCGCTGCTGCACAAAGGATCAACTGGCGATTCATCCCTCCGGCGGCGCCGTTTATGGGTGGCTCTTGGGAGAGGCTCGTGAAGAGTGTGAAGACTGCACTCAAAGTTACTCTCACAGAACGAGCTCCAACTGACGAGGTGCTACGTACACTTTTGGCTGAGGCGGAAGCCTTGGTGAATTCCCGGCCGCTTACTCACGTTTCTGTGGACCCTCAGAGTGAAGAGTCACTGACGCCTATGCATTTCCTGCTGGGTTCTTCTTCGGGACGTCCAATACCAGTGACATCGTCAGAAACGGACCTTCTGTCACGAACTAGCTGGCGTAAGGCCGTGAGATTGTCAGAGCATTTTTGGCGCCGCTGGTTGAAAGAGTACCTACCAACACTAATACCCAGACGTGGTCGAGGTGAGGTTCCCCAGATTGCAGTCGGTGACTTGGTGCTCATTGCGGACGGCAATACTCCTAGAGGTTCCTGGCCCCGTGGACGCATCACAGCTGTTTTCCCTGGCCCTGATGGTATCACACGAGTTGCGGACGTGCACACCCTGGGAGGCATTTTGCGGCGGCCCCTGCGGAAGCTGGTGAAGCTGCCCCTTTAATAAAAAAGGGGGGAAATGTGGGCGACGCACCTTTTTAGAAGATGTTTACTTTTTATACTTTTTTATATTTTTGAATTCTATTGTTTTATTGTTAGTTTATGTTCTTTTTTACATTCTGTTTGTGCATTCTTCTTCTTGTTTCCTATGAATAAACTACTATCAATGAACCAGCGCATTTTACCATTAATAATTGGTATTCTTATTCTCTGGCCGTATTATGTTCTGAAAAAGCGCTAGAATTTTTCAAAAAACTGCTAACTGAACCTAATAATGGGAAGCGTTAAATTTCGGAGAGACGGAGTGGTGCATTAGTGTATGGGCTGAGTGGACGCTCGAAGCGGAGCGTTCGGCGGGCGTGTAGCGGGGCGTGCAGCGGGGCGGGCGAGCGTCAGATAGAGCGTCCAGCGAGTGGCCTCAGTGCACGCTCACCGCTCGTGTGAATCGGTCGCATTCACCATGGCATCGACGTAGGACGACATCCTTGATTTCTTTTTAGATAGAGAATTTATGGCTCAAAATGTATAGTTTTTCTACAAGGTCCTAGTGTCGTAGTGAAGCAAAGAAGACGGTTTAAAAAATTTCCCACTTTATAAATAAATAAATTATTTTATTTCAGATACACGCGATCCATAATTACACAATCAATAATTTATTAACATTTTTAACAAGATTAGAAAACATTATACGAAGCCTTAAGATGCAATGGATTCAAAGTGAAAATAAATACTTACCCTTAACGCATTTCATAAAAAATATTTTGTTTAAATTTGAACTTTAATAGCTGTTAATAGACTTGAATATTATAAGTACCATATAAAGTTGCATATGCGGTAAAGGGTTCATTTACCTTCCATTTATTTATACAGTCTATTTTTGTATAAAGTGTGAGATGATAGCCAAAATGCTGGTTTATTTTATATTTCAATAATTATTTTTTTGCTTGACAAGACAGCACGCTCTTGTCGCCGCTGCAAATAACAAACAGGTTTGAACCTCTTTGCGACGCCCCGCTCGACGCTGCATTGCCCGCAAACTTGCCCGCTCGGCATTAGCTTTAAGCAGCGTCGACTCAGGACACCAGTATGAGTTTCATTTGTTGAACATGCACGCCGCACGCCCCGCTACAAGCTCAACTCCAGCGTCCACTCAGGCCTTACACTCAGGTTTCTAATTTGGTCTACTAGTAACATCGGGTATAATTCCAGACCATGTCCCTCTGCCTAACGTGCATCTCGCGCTGTTGGGCCTGCATCCCGCGCGCCTTCACGGCGGCGTGCGGCTGCGTGCAGGGCGGCGCGCGCGCGGGCGCGGGCCCGGCCGGCGGCTCCGTGCTGCTGCAGGCGCTGCTCACGGCGCTGTACGACGAGATGCTGAAGTGGGCGCGCAACGAGCAAGCTAGAGAACAAGCTGGTAATAATAACGGGAATGAGGGATTCCCTGCTAGTTGTAAATACGAGGTTGGCAATCCCTCAATTATTAACAATGTAAACACTTTACATAAAATCATAATCCTAACAAAAGAAGTGACGAAATTAAATAGGATCTCTACCTAGTCTTTGAGCGATTTCTCGATCGCTCGTAGACCTTTACCTTTTTGTTTTTTGTTGTAAAATATTCGTGTTAGTTACCCCTTTTCTATACCAAATTAGATTAAGCATGTAAACCTACCACTATATGTATCATTAATACCTTGTATCTGTTTAATGCAAAATAAATTATCTTTAGTACTTTTTCTAACATAAGGTGTGGGAATACGACAAATATTGGAGTAGCGACCCACCCCGCCTTCGCACGGGTAGAACCTTAACATATTTTACACCTAAACATTCTTTAAGAATTACTCTATTGAAGTTGAAAACCGCATGATAATCCGTTCAGTAGTTTTTGAGTTTATCGCGAACATACAGACAGACAGATGCGGCGGGGGACTTTGTTGTATAAGGTGTAATGATAGTAAAATACTGGGCTACGCTTTGTTTGCACTATAATTTCAGCCAGAAATGTATTTTATCCGGTGGCTCATAATTTTATGACGTTACAAAATGCAACAAATGTCAGCCGACAGTCGATCATTTATTTAACGATTTATTTAAATATTCCTAAGTTATATTATTCGTATAAAAGATTTAAGGGAAACTAATATCAGTCAGAAATAAAAGATGAAGAGAGAATGAGAAAATCCATAGACTTCATGTCAAAAAAGTTAATGAATAAATGTTTGCCTTCAGCTGCATCCGAAGCAAATGGTGATCTACAGCACTCCAGCGCCACAAAGGCGCGCACCAAGCATGTGAGGATCGCCGGACTCGGACAAACTAGTAAGTGACGGATATAACACGAGGACTGACAGAAGCCTATACAAAATCGCGTTCCTCCAATATTGAGGTTACTACTAGATGGCGTTAATGATGCAGCAGGTCTTAGTTTCATGCATTTTGTTCAATGCTTAGACCTCGGATTTCGGATTTAGGTTCCGCAGCACCATCTTTTAAAGGGCAATTGAGTCATTTTGAAGCAGGAAGCCTATCTTACATTTTGACATCTTAAAATAATATCATTTGAATACACGTTTGCTGTCTTCATCTAAATAACATAATTTATTTATGTCATGATGTCGAAATGTTCGTTTGAATTGGCCTTCAGGTCTCAATTCCCATTTCGTTCGGAATTCTACTCAACTGCCATTCAGTACGTTACATGGCTCTGAATATTTGAGGAGCATGATTTGTATAGATATTGTCAGTCTTTTAGGTTCATTTGTCTATGGTAGCGTTTATTTAAAACATAATTATTTGTATTTTGATGGTTCTAAAGTATTAATTCGAAAAATGTTTGTGTCACGTTCTACTAGCATGCTTAGTTAGGGAAAGGGCATACTCCCAGAAAATGTATATTTGGTTCATTTAAATGTTATAAATGGAAGAGTAACCAAAAATAATGTGACTATAAAAGCAACCAGGGTCAGGAAAAGTTGATCCATTAATTCCCTGTCCCCAGACCCCTCGCACAGCTTCGACAGTAGCCACAGCCAGGCGTCTTCAATCGCCATCGCCATTGCGGAGGCCCTGTGCTCTATAGATGAAGACCATAAACACACCCGCGAGATAGAACAACTTGTCGCGTTGTCTAAGAAGACTTTTACGATATCCGACCAGTTCGGCTTGGAGGACTTCCCTGGATTTGCGGAGTTCTATGAAGAGGTTGGTTTTGTTATATTATTTTTGGTAAATTAGATATTAAAGTCGGCATCGGCGAAAAACACACGTGCTAGGTAGAAAAAGCTGGTGGCACTGTCTAAGAAGACCTTTCAGATATCCGACCAGTTTGGGTTGGAGGATTTCCCGGAGTTCACGGAGTTCTGTTAGGTTATGAGATATTAAATATTTATTACATTATTTTTAATAAAAACTGTGTGACGAATCGCTTTACTTGTCTCACTCAATTTACGTATATCCATGCAAGTTTGATGAAGTACATTGTTCCGTGTAATATGGGCGGTAATTTTTTGTAGCTGGAGTGGCTAGATGTAGGTCTCTCGTTAACAATCATTAGTATCGCGGGTTTATAACTACAATATGAATGCATGGTTTAACTGGTTTTAATGAGTGTCTAGGGAGACATAATCCATGACTAAAAACATGTATACCTAACAAATAAATTAACAATTCTAAATTGACAGGGTAACGTAAACGGGTCAAACGCAGAGCGAGCCAGCGACGCAGCTGCTTTGACCAGCCAGATCTTGATGACGCCACCTGGTCGAGACAGTCTCAGGGTTAGACTTCATTTTACAAGCTTTAATCACAAGGCAACAGCATAATACCGAAATCGTTTAAGTATCTATATGCGCACGTCATGTCTGTATACATATGTATCAATGCATGTGTGTGTAAACTCCTTTGGGCGGTCAGTTGGAAATACTTTGGCATAGTAGAGCGTTATATATTCCCGATGTTACCTCTCGCGTCGAATGATGGTCCCTATGACAGTTCATTAGGGTTCCGTAATTTATATGGAATAGCTGTCACGTAAAATGTTTCTAGATATTCTTTGGAAGTTTATTGCATTAATTTATTGAGAAATGTCACATTTAAGTAATAGTAAATAGGGTAAAAATAAAAACATATTTGTATTTATTTTTATATTTAGCCATCATCGTTCGATACGAGAGGTATAATGTAGGTAATGTTATAATGTATTTTACAGTATATATGGTGCTACTTTACCGCACTAGTGCGAAAATGAACATATTACGTTACTGTGTCGAACATTTAAAGGGCCATATGTACTGTAACGTTGTACGATACATGTGCGAATAGGTAATTCGCAACTCGTGCCGATTTAATACACTCCCTTCAGTCGTCTTTTAATTTATCGCCACTCGTTTTGAATGTCCTATTTTTCGCACTTGTATCGTAATGTACTATTTCTTACTACATACAATCAATAACTATTTGCAATTTGTATTTAAAATATGCAGACCATTTGTTGCTGTTCTCACCGTGCCATACCGCTGGTTTACTGCTGTGTTCGAAAAGTGTGATGTATTCGAAAAGAGTGACCTCTGTGTGCTGTGTGTTATGTGTTATGATTGAAGAGTCACGTAAACGGAGCGAGGACTCGCATACGAAATTCGATACATTGCGATATTCGATCGATCGATTAAGTTCACACATGAGTTCTCGCCCTGTCTTTGTCTCAGGCCTTCAGTCATCAAGCTAGTAGAGGTTGACGCTTCATTTTTTAGATACCTCAAATGTGTAAGCATTTTGGTTCATCTTTGCTTTTACTGTCCCCAGTAACATGTCCCACCTAGTTTCTTTTGGCTTAAACGTTTAACGCTGCGTCACATATTGGCATATTTGTTCAGCGGTTGAAGCATGGTTCCATTTTTATCACATGTCACTATGCCCGTCACTTTCGCGCTTACATACTTGTTAGAACGTGACAGGCATGGTGACAAATGATAAACAACCGACCATCTTAGCCCTACAGCTACGAGTATCAAAGTCTTAAATGACATGCAGGTAATCTACGATCACCTCCAGCTGCACTCGGAGAAGATCTTTACTGAACTGGGGCTGCAGGCAACGAGCGAATCTATACCGTTGCATAAGGCTCCGTTGCTGTACATCATGTTCCATATCGGACGACGGCCATTCGACCAAGTAAGCATTGCCGTACCAAGCAAATCCTGGCAACCAAGCTTCCGACGGTCCAAGGTCACTCATACCTTGATCGGGTCGTACTCGTAATACAATTGGTTTGCCAACCAATTATACGGTCAGAAACGACCAAAGTCGCAGTGATCGGAAGTCTCTAACACTGCAAAAACAAATACAATAAAACTGTTGTCAGTCACCTACATCTACATAAGACTCTGTTCGAACTTATATTTAGGAATACATTTTGGTCTTTCTCGGGTCGGGTCGGGTCGGGTCGGGTTAGGTCACCAACTCACCACACATAGCACACCCGTACAAAGGGTCTAGCCGCAATCCTATAGTGAAACTGCCCCTGGCTGAAATGTATACCTTTCTTAGAAGCGTTAATTGGTCTTATTATAAGATATCATTTTACAATATTTCAAGCCTGGAATCCCCTTGGTTTGGATAAAAAAACAAAAATATATAAAATCTTTTTTAATTTTTCTAAGCTAAACTAATGGTTAGATTTCTTTGAAATTCGGATTATACATGGCACTAATAGCAATACATTTTCAAAAAAAAAATCAAGGTTCTAACTTATTTACAAAGGCCTAAAAAAATATTTTTTTTTGTTTAAAATTTTTTTTTAGTATTTACAAGAGGGCGACAACCTCAATTTTTAGGTATTTAATGCACAATACAATATTGTATGAAATATATTTTTTTCATAAAAATCCATTTGGGGCAACAAGGTAAAAATGTCTTACTAATGCAGGCCATTCGACTTAAGGCGTCTGTAGGTTACACATTGGGCCAACGTACTTGGCCCATTGTGTACTTCCGCCTTTACAACCATTTAGTAGGTATTAACGAGCAGCAGCTAGTCGAGCAGAAAAATTGTTTACACTAAGTATAATTATATTTTTTAATGCAGTATTGCGTATTTCATAATAGGAATGTTTACGTAGTAGTTGTTTACGTACAGCAATGGTAGATAACATACCGAGGCCAATAAAATAAGAAATGTCTCAGAACACATGTAAGTATCGGCCGAAGCGAAGCTGAGGTCTATTATGACATACGCAATACTGCCTTAAAAAATATTACGTATCAAAAGAAACTAAAAAAGTAAAGCACATTTTATTAAAATCCTACAATTTACACCTTAACATAACACATAATTACTCATTCTCGTCACTGTCTATATTAATACTAATATTTATACCTTCGGTCTTGAACAGTGCACAGAGTTTATGGCTAGGCCGCGGAATTCTGGATAAAAACCTGCAACACGACAAGTAATATATAATTGCCGCTACATGTGAACAACAACCTACTGTTCTTAACCCATTCGCACATTCACAACAATATTGATCGATTGCTTCTACTCCCCTCTTTTCGCCATCATACTTTATGAAGCATCTATATACCTTCTTAGACATATGCCGAGAATGTATCTATATTTTATGATTAATGGTCGTAAGACGAATGGCCTGCATTAGTAAGACATTTTTATCTTGTTGCCACAGATGGATTTTTATGAAAAAAAATATATTTCATACAATATTGTATTGTGCATTAAATACCTAAAAATTGAGGTTGTCGACCTCTTGTAAATAATAAAAAAAAAAATTTAAACAAAAAAAAAAATATTTTTTTAGGCCTTTGTAAATAAGTTAGAACCTTGATTTTTTTTTAGGGTTCCGTAGCCAAATGGCAAAAAACGGAACCCTTATAGATTCGTCATGTCCGTCTGTCTGTCCGATTATGTCACAGCCAGTTTTTTCCGAAACTATAAGAGCTATACTGTTCAAACTTGGTAAGCAGATGTATTCTATGAACCGCATTAAGATTTTCACACAAAAATAGAAAAAAAAAAATTTTGGGGGTTCCCCATACTTAGAACTGAAACTCAAAAAATCTTTTTTCATCAAACCCATGCGTGTGGGGTATCTATGGATAGGTCTTCAAAAATGATATAGAGGTTTCTAATATAATTTTTTTCTAAAATGAATAGTTTGCGCGAGAGACACTTCCAAAGTGGTAAAATGTGTGTCCCCCCCCCCGCCCCGTAACTTCTAAAATAACAGAATGAAAAATCTAAAAAAAATATATGATATACATTGCCATGCAAACTTCCACCGAAAATTGTTTTGAACGAGATCTAGTAAGTAGTTTTTTTTAATACGACATAAAATTTAAAAAAAAAAAATTTTTTCATCAAACCCATACGTGTGAGGTATCTATGGATAGGTCTTCAAAAATGATATTTAGGTTTCTAATATATTTTTTTTCTAAACTGAATAGTTTACGCGAAAGACACTTCCAAAGTGAAAAAATGTGTGTCCCCCCCCCCCCCCCGTAACTTCTAAAATAACAGAATGAAAAACCTAAAAAAAATATATGATATACATTACCATGCAAACTTCCACCGAAAATTGGTTTGAACGAGATCTAGTAAGTAGTTCTTTTCATACGTCATAAAATAAAAATATTTTTTTTCATCAAACCCATACGTGTGGGGTATCTATGGATAGGTCTTCAAAAATGATATTGAGGTTTCTAATATCATTTTTTTTTCTAAACTGAATAGTTTGTGCGAGAGACACTTCCAAAGTGGTAAAATGTGTGTCCAAAGTGGTAAAATGTTGAACGAGATCTAGTAAGTAGTTTTTTTAATACGTCATAAATGGTACGGAACCCTTCATGGGCGAGTCCGATGTGTTCTGAGACATTTCTTATTTTATTGGCCTCGGTATGTAATCTACCATTGCTGTACGTAAACAACTACTACGTAAACATTCCTATTATGAAATACGCAATACTGCATTAAAAAATATAATTATACTTAGTGTAAACAATTTTTCTGCTCGACTAGCTGCTGCTCGTTAATACCTACTAAATGGTTGTAAAGGCGGAAGTACACAATGAGCCAAGTACGTTGGCCCAATGTGTAACCTACAGACGCCTTAAGTCGAATGGCCTGCATTAGTAAGACATTTTTACCTTGTTGCCCCAAATGGATTTTTATGAAAAAAATATATTTCATACAATATTGTATTGTGCATTAAATACCTAAAAATTGAGGTTGTCGCCCTCTTGTAAATACTAAAAAAAAAATTTTAAACAAGGGCTTTGCTTTTAAACCAGGGGCAGTTTCACTATAGGATTGCGGCTAGACCCTTTAGTATGGGAGCGTGACCGCTTATTTCAGTTGCGCTTACAATTACGACCAGTAGGTACTCCGTCTAAAATAAAAATATTTACAAACAATTAGGATGTAGGGGTGTAACTGGGCTGTTATAGCATAAGTTGGTGTAGAATACAACCAAAGAGAATTGAGTATAGAGCCATATTGTCAAAGTGAATTTTGTAGTCAACTAAATTTACTGCCATCTTTTGACACTTCCTATAAACCGTATGAAAATGTGTTCAGTACTTATTGAGTTTTGAGGAAGTTTTATAAGATGTAGTTTTATAAGTAGCGAATAGGCCAACGGTATATCGCCATCTATTCGAGCATTTTTTTTAGACTTTATTTAACTTGTACGAAGTTATAATATACTTAAACGACTCAGCTGAATTGCCCGAATCGTAGCATTTTATAAGTAAAATTGCATCTATATATATAGATATAAAAATATGAGGGACTTCAAACAAGCTGTTATAACTGTGACGTTGAAGATTTTATTTATTTTCACAATTTTAAATTAACGTCTTTTTTTTCATACAGTATCTACGTAAAGAATGGCCGATGCCGTGGAGCAAGCTCGTATCCGCGGCGAAGGCGTGGTCCGGCGTAGAGGGCGCCCGGGTTCACGTTAACAGAAGACATGACTTACGCAGCGTCAGGGGACAGAGCAAGAACAAGCAGTTGGCAGAGTTATATGACTTGTTTAGAGCCCCTGCGACCGGGGTACTGTAAAAGAAATACTCTAATATAATAGTAATAAGTTTAAAAATTGTGTGACATGCTCCGGCAGTGAAAGCGTCCAGTACACGTTAACAGACGACATAACATACGCAGCGTCAGGGGACAGAGCAAGAACAAGCAGTTGGAAGAGTTATATGACATGTTTAGATCCCCAGCTACAAGGCTGCTGTAAAAAGTTACTGTAATATTATAAAATTGATCAAGACATAGTCCGGTGTTAATAGCACGCTAACAGAAGACATGACATACGATGCGTCAAGAGATAGAACAAGAACAAGCATTTGGCAGAGATATACGACCTGTTTAGAGCCCCAGCCACAGGGCTTCTTTAAATACATACTCAACTTTACTCAAGTGGAATATAAATACGATTGAAAATTGTTTGACAGACCAGGAACAAGCAGTTGGCAGTTTTACAACTCGTTCAGCGCTCCAAGCGCAGGTCTGAAAGTTACTCTGATAGGATAGTAATAAGCTAGAAAATTATATATAAGATACGGTCCGCCATGGACATATCTAAGCACGCTATAGCAGAAGCAGCGTCTATGGACAAAGCAAGAAATAGCAGTTTCGAGCTAAAAAGTTTATCTAATATAATAGGGAAAAAAATAAGCCATATTAAAAATTGAAGGTTTTATTTAAAATTATACCAACTTTTATTTTCTAACTTAGTATAGACATAATACTCGTAGATACAGCAAAAAGAAACAGAGCTAGATTTTTTAAAATTAAGATACCTAATTAGTACGATATATTCAGAATCTTTGTGACGGGCTCATACAAGTGTGAAATTTAACGAATAATAATATTGTTATAAAAAGTAGGAAAGCCGGTACCTTTCCTTATACGTACTAGTTTTCAAATAAAAAAAAATACATAATATGTATTTAATTCAATGTACCTATTCCTCTTTCAAAATACAAAGGTGCTCAAGTAAATGGATGTTTCATTTCCATCCAAATCCTATGGGCTTTGACTAGATTTCCGCCTCAAGAAAATCCTTTTATTCGGAACAATCATAATTACAATTCAATACTTATTATTTATATCTACATAATGGATTTTATGAAGTCATACACAAATAGAAAACACAGTCTAACAGTATTTTTATATCTAAGTAACTTATCAAAAACAATGACATGTAGCTACCAGTTTCAAAAGAACTAAAGTAAGATGTCTGAGTAACTTCCACGACATTTATTTTCCATTGGCCAAAGTTATAAGAATATAGAAATATTTTCAACTTTAGCTACAGGGACTTCAGAAAAATGCGAAGTTTGTCCAACTATGTTCTGGTGTAGGGTAGCCATCCCTGGGAAACTTAGGTTGGGACAAACTGTCGTTGTTGGTAGACATTGAGGCCAATTCGAACGTACGCTGACATCAGAAAGACATCTAAATGTTCTCATTTACTTAGTTATCATGCGTCTCGTTCGCGCCAACACATGAACCTACGGATAAGTACGAGCGAAATGCACGATAACTAAATTACATCATTTGGATTTCATTTTGATGTCAGTGTACGTTCGAATTGGCTTGATTGTAAACATTGGCCGTATTTTAAGTAACGTTCACTACAATTTAATATGAAGCATCTGAAATAATAAAGAAAACTTTCTTACGGAATATTTTACTCAATAACTAATTTAATTTTGCATTTGACACTAATGTTTGTTGAAGTGAGTTTTGTCTATAACTTACCTGTACGAGTACTTTATTAAAATACGGATCAATATTTTGCGGTTGAATTTAGTATTTGCACCATTTGTTCCTGACGCTATAATATAATGTTGACACTTATTCGACGACAGCCGTAGCAGCTGCTTGTACTTATTGAGGAAAGTCCTACTAAAACCCTTTGCGATGGCCACCCTACGCTGGTGTCAAGTTATGTAACGGAATTTGCGAACTTCGACAGTCACATTACTGGAGTTAAACTCTCCGGTTTTCTTGTAATAGCTGGATTGTTCCTTCTGAAAGCTGATGAGGTTATAAACACTAGTTAACTCTACCGATGTTTCTAAGTTTGCTTTTATACGGGTGAAGAGTCGTCGATTTTATTGCTACGAGACATTTATTTATTCTTCCTTAATTGCTTGTATGTTAAATTCCAGCGCTTTGAGGGGCCTATTGCATATAAAAAAATCTTTTTTTGTATGTAAAATCACTAATAGTATTAGGCAGCTTGATTAATTTTACAATAGGCCAAACAATGGATCCGGATCAACGATGTACAAACTTGGGATCCGCTCGGATACATAATCCTAAGAACTAGCACAGGTGCTCATTTTTCTAAGAGAACGATTACTGCCATGGAAACTAGGGTGTACTTATTGAAATTATTAGACTTCATTAAGTAAATATCTAGGCAATTGACCAGAAGTTTGCAAGCCGGCCTCTGTCTCGACGTGACTCGTCACTCGTCCTCGGCCGGCTGTTGTCATTCACTATAATCAGTAGGTGTCAATGCACATAATATTGCCGCCTGCATATACATATAGGTAATTATGTAGTTACATGTATTATATAGAGAGCGATCGTCTATTTCAGCTTCTACGTTATCGACCAGAAAGCGGCTCATTATCCAATGAACATCACCAAATCCGCATTCCTACAGATATGTAACCGAACTATGACTATACCTAAGCAAGTTTTTTGCATTTTACTCAGCATTCCCTCATGGCTGAGGATTGTGACCATTCATAATATTCTCCCATTAGACATTTCTCGTGTAGCTTAATCTCTGAATGGAAAAAACGTACTGATGTGGTGTTGAAAATTTTAAATAGTATTATGCTTTTTTCGAGGTGATGCTAGTCACAGAACATTGTTTGCAAGGAATCAGGCCGAGTTTAACAAATGGAAAACTACTGTTTACGTCTAGATGAGTTTTGGGTGAGTTTAGGCGGTAGCCCCGGGTATCGAAGCCCGGATTATTTATTCACGCTGCGGTCGGACGTGATGCGATTGTTATTGGCCCTGGGACGATTCAAATCAAATTTTGATTTATCACTTGATTTCGTGTTGGTTAGTTTAGGGCTTTTGATGTTGCTGTAGGTATCCACAATCTTTTTAAATGCTTAAGTTGTCTTTATAAAATTCAGGAGAAATTTTATGATAGCCTAAAGCAAAATAGCTATCTATCATATCCATTATATTTCGAAACTATTTAAAACTTCTTTCTATCGCATTTAAACATTACCTTGTGTGTATTGTTAGTCGAAGCAACTGCGCCAACTGCACTATTCCCAGTAAAACTACGGAACCCTAAAAAGGGAATAGGTAGTTGATCACGCTTCGCCTCTGTTTTTTTTTACGGTAATAAGTATCAGCCTAAGAAAGGCGCAGTTACTCGTATCTTTATAATATCACATTAGTGTCCAGAATAAACAGAAATTAAGACATACCTAATATTCCAGCGTACAATGCTGCCAATTCTCACTTAAGACAAGACCTGTAATCTCTGCACAAACTATTAAGCAAGTTGTAGAGTGGGCATAAATTTGGCCGTAGCCGATAGTTAGAACTAATGTGGCTGGAAGTATCTGCAGCGAGCGCACTTGGCTTGCTGTGTTTGCTAAGTAATTAAGACCAGCTTATGCTCCTTGTTTTGTGATGTATGTTTAATGTCACAGGATTTTCGGTAATGGACTTTCTTGTACCTGCTCAGATGTTACGCTTGAGTTACGGCGACTTGAGACAGCGCATTGTATCCCCTCTTTTAGATATAAATGAAGGGCTTAAACTATAACAAGTAGTTTCGTGAAGAGACCGATCTATTATGAGACTTGCGATTCCATGACAGGGGGGGTCATGGCTTCGCATGTAGAGTCCGTTGGTTTTGGTTAACATAAATAACATAATACATTCATTTAATATGTACCTGTAGGTTTGGAGGTTAAGAATTAGTAGGTATATTAAAACGATAAAAGTTTTTGCGAGTTCAAAAGGTAAACTGTGGGACTTGTGAACACGTGTGCTAGCTCGGGGCGGGTTGTAGGGATTTGATGTCGATATACCTACGTTTATACATATGCTCATTGACAAATCCTTGATTAATATTAAGATAATAAAAGTACTTATATTAATATTAAAGTATATAAGTATATTATTTAATTTCAATCAAAATAATCATACTATGAAATCCATTTTAAAATAAAAATAATAATGCTCGTTTAAATTTGTTTATTGTTTTTATTTTAAAATGAAGAGAAAATAAATAATATTTATGTTAAATAACATCTAAATCTTGACAGTTTAAGAGCGATACACATTGAAGGATCCGATATCGGATGTCGGAAGGAACTAAAATTAAAAGAAATTAAAAATATAAAAAAATAAATAAATATATAGTTAAGTATTTAAAAAATTAAGATACTTAGTCAGGTCATAAGTTCTGTCACAAAGGTTTCGACTGATAAAAAAGCTAAACCATAAGGGTCACTCACTTAAGACAAGACCTGTTGATAATCCTCCACAAGCGTTTGTTCCTTGAGTATCGGGTAGGTGCTTTTACGTTAGTTTGAGTGGTATTTCCAAAAAAATATAAAAATCGCCAATCAAGATCAAGGCGCGGGTGGCGTGGAGTGGACGCAGTTCATTCTCATACTTGTGCTTGTACTTTCAAGTAAATACATGACTTATCTGTTTAGGGCATTTATTTTAATAATTGATTACTATACTTTTCATTAATAAATGTATTGATTCAATTGTAAATTTTTGATTTTGTATCACAATTTATTAAATAATAGTCATTTACAACCATAAAACATGAAACTAAAATAGGACGGTGATGCTTCATTACGTTTAGTTGTAGCACCTATCAACGACCCGTAAGTCGGTAATGACCACAACGTAATGTTTAGTTTTTCTTTATTTTATATTATTATTATCATATCATGACACCACAAGTATTTTATGGACCTATTTAAACTCAAATGATAAATCTTAAAAAAAAAACACTTACCGACCTATATGTTGTCATCTAGTTTTCTTCTTTTAACGTTGTAAAAATACCCACACTTATGATATTTCTGGAGGACCGATGTTGTGTAGTAATAACATTTATGAATAACTTTTTATTAAGTACTTAAAACTGCGTGTATGTGCTTATATTTTTTTATGTTACATAATTACGAACTGTTTTGTAGTCACAAGGTCAATTAAATAAAAATAATGTTTTTTTTTTTTATAAGTCGGTAATACAATTTATGTTCGTACTTACATATTGCATCACCGACTCATAGGAAACGGTAATAGAAACCATAAGAGGGTATTACTGATCGTAGGTATTGGGACCGTGCGAAGTGCATGGTGGGGGTAAGTAAAGCGATCCCAGCGCATAAGGTGCTAAAAATTAGAACTAACTGCGGAGAGCGTCTTTAACATTTCATACAAGTTATATGGCTCGAAGTGAAACTTTCATTTACGATTACTCCTTAAATATTCATTTAAATTGTATGGTGTAAGGGACCATTGTAATCTGTATGAAATGCTTAATATAACTAAAATATTTAATTTGATAATAGGGTTGTTTCCATCTACAAATCTTAGGGCAGAATTGTATCCCAATAAATTCTTTTGGATTATAAGAACATGTTAAACTACTTTTAGGGGACCTGTAATGACCATATTTTTGTAAATTTTGAATTTAAAATATCTTTTGGCACACGTCACGTGACCAAGCTCGAAACGTCATTGAAGATTCTGATGACGTCACAACTCTCGGATTGACACTGTTGACAGTTAGGCGATAAACAACAAATGACAAATGTCAGTTGACAGTTCGTATCTTCTACGTGTGTATGTAGTTATGTGTCAAACCGTAAACTGTGACGTCACACAATTTTCAAAGAGCGTTTTGGGCGCGAAAGCATCTGTCAAAATATATTTTGTAAAGGGTCTAGCCGCAATCCTATAGTGAAACTGCCCCTGGCTGAAATGTATACCTTTCTTAGAAGCGTTTATTGGTCTTATTATAAGATATCATTTTACAATATTTCAAGCCTGGAATCCCCTTGGTTTGGATAAAAAAACAAAAATATATAAAATCTTTTTTAATTTTTCTAAGCTAAACTAATGGTTAGATTTCTTTGAAATTCGGATTATACATGGCACTAATAGCAATACATTTTCAAAAAAAAAATCAAGGTTCTAACTTATTTACAAAGGCCTAAAAAAATATTTGTTTTTGTTTAAATTTTTTTTTATATTATTTACAAAAGGGCGACAACCTCAATTTTTAGGTATTTAATGCACAATATAATATTGTATGAAATATATTTTTTTCATAAAAATCCATTTGGGGCAACAAGGTCAAAATGTCTTACTAATGCAGGCCATTCGACTTAAGGCGTCTGTAGGTTACACATTGGGCCAACGTACTTGGCTCATTGTGTACTTCCGCCTTTACAACCATTTAGTAGGTATTAACGAGCAGCAGCTAGTCGAGCAGAAAAATTGTTTACACTAAGTATATATTTTTTAATGCAGTATTGCGTATTTCATAATAGGAATGTTTACGTAGTAGTTGTTTACGTACAGCAATGGTAGATTACATACCGAGGCCAATAAAATAAGTATCGGCCGAAGCGAAGCTGAGGTCTATTATGACATACGCAATACTGCCTTAAAAAAATATTACGTATCAAAAGAAACTAAAAAAGTCAAGCACATTTTATTAAAATTCTACAATTTACACCTTAACATAACACATAATTACTCATCCTCGTCACTGTCTGTATTAATACTAACATTTATACCTCCGGTCTTGAACAGTGCACAGAGTTTATGGCTAGGCCGCGGAATTCTGGATAAAAACCTGCAATACGACAAGTAATATATAATTGCCGCTACATGTGAAAAACAACCTACTGTTCTTGACCCATTCGCACATTCACAACAATATTGATCGATTGCTTCTACTCCCCTCTTTTCGCCATCATACTTTTTGAAACATCTATATACCTTCTTAGACATATGCCGAGAATGTATCTATATTTTATGATTAATGGTCGTAATACAAATGGCCTGCATTAGTAAGACATTTTTATCTTGTTGCCACAGATGGATTTTTATGAAAAAAATATATTTCATACAATATTGTATTGTGCATTAAATACCTAAAAATTGAGGTTGTCGCCCTTTTGTAAATAATATAAAAAAAAAATTTAAACAAAAAAAAAATATTTTTTTAGGCCTTTGTAAATAAGTTAGAACATTGATTTTTTTTTTTTTGAAATGTATTGCTATTAGTGCCATGTATAATCCGAATTTCAAAGAAATCTAACCATTAGTTTAGCTTAGAAAAATTAAAAAAGATTTTATATATTTTTGTTTTTTTATCCAAACCAAGGGGATTCCAGGCTTGAAATATTGTAAAATGATATCTTATAATAAGACCAATAAACGCTTCTAAGAAAGGTATACATTTCAGCCAGGGGCAGTTTCACTATAGGATTGCGGCTAGACCCTTTAACATATTTAAAGCCGTTTTTAGTATAAAAGTTGAATTTTAGGGCAACTTTTAGTTAATATAGAACGTAATGCAAATGTCAAAAAATTGGAAACAACCCTATTATTAATATTGTATCCGTGTAAATAGCTTTGCAAATGCCACATACTATGTCATCTTTTTCTAGAAATTAAGAATGGGTATAGTAAGTTATCCTTAAAAGATAGATATTCAACATCGCGGACATTTTTGTAGACCCATGAAAGAGAGGCAACTCCACCATACATTGTGTTGTTATATTTCAACCAATTTACACAAAACCTTAACAAGTTATATACCTAAACTTTCCTCAAGAATCACTTTATTGATTACATTAAAGTCGTATGAAAATCTGTTTAGTAGGTAGTTTTTAGTTTTGGAGTAGTTTTATAAGATGTAGTGAATTGGCGTTTTCCCTTAGACTTGCGGACGCTAGGTTGCGTGACAGTCGTGCACATAGCTAATATGATTTCAATGCATACTTACTTTTGTAATATGATAGGTACCTATTATTATAAATGGACATGATCAAACAGACACAGATCAACCTAGCTCCAAACTAAGCAAAGCGTGTACTATGGAAGCCTAGTTTCCATACTTATATATCGTCGTTGAGAATGTCAATAAAATTAATTAATTAGGTATGTATTGTGTTGCTGATGACTATTTGTCAATCAAAGATCGGACACATAAAGGATTTTGCATTCTCAACAACGATATATACATACTTATATAGATAAAAAACATCTATACCATATGCATCTAAATATGTATACAATTATGTATTTATCTATAATAACTCACGATCACATATTCGTCATAAACCTGTCATAAACACATTCGTCATAAGTAGTAAGTCTGAAAATTCATTTATCATGATCACAAAACATATATCAAAGTTTTGATGTCAAATGTTGCTTATAATGTTGATTATGTTACTCCTTACTTAAGAGGCAAATTATTTATCAAAGGATTTTTTTTTTATAAATAAGCAAATATTTGCATCTCATCATCACCAACAGCTACAATTGCGGATAGTTTCCAAACGTTTGAAAATTCAAAAAAAAGTCGTTCATATTGTAAATATAAAATTTTAATATTCTTATAAATATAAGCCACTACCTATGGAATCTTTGTCACCAGCACACCAGCCTATGTATGGTGTATATACGTTTCACTGCTGGGCACAGACCTTCTCTACATACATACGATCGGAAATAGCTGCTTAATAATCGTTAATAGCTTCACAGCCATTATTATGGGTCGGTAATAGTATCAATCGACTCAGGAACTTTATTAATTATTTTTTGCATCATAATCCTTTGTTTAAGTACAGGTAACTTAATAATTACCTTTAATAAACATAATATTAGCATATAAAAATGGAAAAGTAAAATTAAAGGCAACCGATAAGTTCCTGAAGTTAAGGATGTATTAAGTGTGTAATTAAAGGCGTGATTTCATTTGCAATATACTTAAGATCTATGGCACGAACTCCGTCGTAGCCCGGGATTTTATTTTTATTAAGTTTCTTTATAATTTTATTTTTCATGTCATTTGTTATTTTTCATCTCTCCTGTTCGGAAAGTGTGATTTTCATGAGCAGATAGCCGGGTGGAAAATAGCTTTTCCCATCCTAGGGTGGAAAGTATTTTTTTTAAGGTATGATTTATGATGAGCAACCTTATGCTATATAAAATAGACCCAGTGTCTGTACCTCCATTCATTTAAGGCGGTACAGACACCTATTGCTATCTCATTCTGTCTCTTGAAAAAAGCTATTCAAATCATTCTACTATTCCACTCATTCATGGTGGTACAGACACCTATTGCTATCTCTTTCTGTCTCTGGGTGGGTTGGGTTTTATAGACTGAATTCGTACCCAATTTATCGGGATTGTATCAAAAATCGTTTGCGATTTGTTGTATGTGTTTTGTTTGTTGTCTATAGAGTAGAGCCCATTACACTGAAACTTTTTAATTGGAAACAGTCATAGAAAAGGCGGGAATAACGGATAAAACAAGAAAATTGGTCAGTTCTGAATAAAAATGGATTTATCGTGCGATTCCAGCGACGAAAAAATTAATTCAACCCCCGAATAGATAAAAGTAGAGGCGAAAACGGCGATCGATAGTTTGTTACCGGAATATTCTAAGGAAAGATACATGAAAGTGGTCGTATGATGAAGGCATACGACCACTTTATAAACTGGAGAAGCGCTATAGAAAGTAAAGTCGCAGTCGGAAACCGTGTTTCTGGCATATTTCGCACAAATATCGAAGACATTAAAACCATCTACACTTTGGAGCACGTATACAATGCTTAAATCAACTATTCATAACAAGCATCAAGTTGATTTGAAGAATTTTACGAACTTGTTAGCATTTTTAAAAAGACGATCGGAAAACTTTAAAAGCAAGAAATTAAAGATTTTCACTGCAAAAGAGGTTGAGAGATTCTTAAACGACGGTCATGTCCTATTAATTTGTCTTTTTCGAATTGTTCTCTGTAAACTTCAGAGACATGTCAAACGCTTATCCTATTTCTGTGGTAAACTTTAACTAATTTAATTTCTTTGTTGTTATGTCGTTTACCTATCGCTGTAAGTATGTATCTGCTAATAATTTGTTCTAAAGAAATATATCTATAATAAACCTACATTTTTTGTGTTTGAGTTTCCTCATAGTCGAAATGAAAAGTAGAGTGTTTAATTCGGGTAAAAGTAACCATCTCACCCTCGAACTAATATCTCGGCTGATATGGTTCTCTTTCCACCCTTGGTTAACAATCTACTATTTCTTAATCTCATGACTACATCCAGTTTGTTGCAGTATGTGGATTCGGTTAGATTGGCGTGTTGCACATTTGTGCATGATATGGTAAATCTTTTAAACTTATGAGAATTTTCAACCAGCACTTTTGTTAAATAATTTGTGGATCAGCATCAGTGGATTGCAAGCATAGTTTTTCAGCACTTAAATATACTTTTTATATAAAAAGAAATAGACTGAGTAGTGAGTACGAAAAATTTAGAAAAAAAAAACTGATTTGTTTCTTTAAAAAATCTACTTCATAAGATTTTTTTTATTATTCATTAACTCAAAATTAAATCACCAATAAGAAATTAATTAAAGGATTAATTATTTAATCAATCTTGCAGTCATGTCCACATCATTGCGAACAATGACGCTAATTTAGCCGATCTCTTAATTAACAACAAAACCATAAATGTTAGACAAACAAACCGCACAAGGAGTTCGAATCCGCCATGCATGACAGCAAAAACCGATAGCACAACCGGCAGCGCACATTCTAACGCGAAGCAATAATATAAGTTGGCAACTTCATCCAACAGCTCTCGAAGTCCATTACGCCCTGTGACAAGGAGCACAGAACAAAACAAAGGTTGCAAAAGTCATTGCAATCTGCAAGCCGCCGGCGGGTGTTCATATTGCACCCCCAACAACAATAGGGGAAGCAAGTTTCACAATTTGTGGCCGAGACTAGTAAAGGCGATGGTTTACTGTACAAGTTTGCATCTGCGAATAAGGGGTCAACTGTGTCGAACCTTTGATAAATTAGAAATGGGATCCGTCCGCTACAGCTGAGAATCCGCTTAAAATGAGAAACAAAATGAAAATGAGTAAGCTATTTTAAAACTTTAGGATTGCGCACTGTAATAATGCAATTCATTTTTAAGTTTTTTAAATATTAAATAATGTTAACACTACAACCGCATATAGATACAAATTACCTACATTATCAGGGTTAGTAATATATTGGATAATAAAAATTGTATGAGAACAGATTGCGCAAATCAACATTTGCCTTTAGAAAATCCATAGTTAGAAGTTCCAAACTATCGGGACAAGATTTATGGCGGCCCAACTCGGACAATGGCTTAGTTATTTGGTGTCGGTCTTGATTTGAGGGCGAAGCGAGATATCGAGATTTTAACTTTTAAACTATTGTCGACTTCGCAAACTTCTGAAATATTAGGAGCGAAGTGATGTCTCAAACTTTGCCAAAGCAGCGTCGTCAGCTGCTTAACTTAGATTCTCTTTGTACCTAAAAGTCTGTAGTTTATAAACAAGTCAATATTTTTATACTATCTGTCGCAGTATGCTTTCATATTAAATTTGTAAAAAGTCGTCAGTGTCACAGCGGGCTCGCATAAAGAATGCAATGCAATTTTCGCAGAAAATAAACCAATTTCGTCTGTGACTTGTGTAGGTACAATGTAAAATGCGCGTTTGGAAAGAGCAACTATTGTGTCAAGAGCCTCGCGCGGAATTATCGGGACACTCACGCTCGGCTGCTTCGGGAGCCAATATATTGATGTTTTAAACTCGCGTCTTAGATAGGCAATAAATACATTCCGCCTTGCAGCGAAGCTTGTATTTGGGTGTTATTAATGTGACTTGACTAAATTCCCCTTACTCGTAATTTTAATGCATGTAGGTACCTACATATACCGGGTGTTTCCTGTAACATGAGCAATAAATTAAACTGTAGAATGTACTCCTCAAACTGACCAACATTTGTTCAGCAACTTTGAAAAATAACTTATGTTTTGATTTTTATTACACATTGAAGTTTAATTCTAAGACGCAATGTATTGCGAATTGTGTTATGTCTAAAGCGTGACAATCAACGTCAAACACACTGATGTCAGCGTACATTGAAAATAATATTAAATTTGATTGAAAAAATTTAAATCTAAAGATTTCATCATTTTTAAAAGTTGGTATTCAAAAGTTATATCGTTTTATGAGTACAATATATGTATGGTTTAATTATTTGCTCGTGTTACAGGAAACACCCGGTATAATAATGTTTAAGAATCGAGGTCTTCAATGACAATTGCGCCTTTGTTATTTTTATCAACGCAGCTTACCGAAAAATTGATGTTAGATAATAATATTCTGATGGCTAACTTTTGTAGATCAGAAAGCGACCAAGATACTATAATAGTACCTACATTGTATACTAAGGGCGGTAAACAAGAATTTGCGAATAAGTGTGAATTGAAGCCCGATGCCGAAGGCGAGGGAGTAATTGTAATTAACGCGAGTTTGTAATTCCTGTACCGCCCTTGGCACACACAATGTGTTTTATCACACTTCTGAGGAAAAAAGGGTAATAAATAAAACTTCTGCCTAATTACGTACGTACATTACAGCCCTAGGCCTACATTTAGGATTTGCGCACCGCATTGCTTACGTGTATGATTAATACCACCTTTTACGAGCAAGTGTGGTGATAAAAAATATCTCACCTCGTCTTACATAGAAAGTCTGTTTGCAGCGCCTACTAGTAAAAATTACTTCGGGCCTTTTATATTTTTTAATTTGAGAATCATAGATCCCTTATCTGGACCATTCTAACGAGGTTTCTTTGTATTTTTATCACGCTCCGTGGCGAACGAAACGCAACTGTCACAGTCGCAGTAATATGGAAGAGTGATAGAGAGAGCAAACTACGCTACGCGACCAGACGTGCTTGAAACGTAACAGTGAATAGGGTTGTTTCCAATTTTTTGAAACGCTTGTATTACGTTATATATTAACTAAAAGTTGCCCTAAAATTCAACTTTTATACTAAAAACGGCTTTAAATATGTTAAATTAACAAAATATATTTTGACAGATGCTTTCGCGCCCAAAACGCTCTTTGAAAATTGTGTGACGTCACAGTTTACAGTTTGACACATAACTACATACACACGTAGAAGATACGAACTGTCAACTGACATTTGTCATTTGTTGTTTATCGCCTAACTGTCAACAGTGTCAATCCGAGAGTTGTGACGTCATCAGAATCTTCAATAACGTTTCGAGTTTGGTCACGTGACGTGTGCCAAAAGATATTTTAAATTCAATATTTACAAAAAAATGGTCATTACAGGTGGGGACCTGTAATGACAAGTAGTTTAACATGTTCTTATAATCCAAAAGAATTTATTGGGATACAATTTCTGCCCTAAGATTTGTAGATGGAAACAACCCTATTGTCACTTATGTTACCTACATACATATAAAGGTAGGCATGCTAAATTGCAGCTGGATCAAATTCAATTTTTATAATTTACGTAAGTATTTTTCCAAAAGTACGATTACTTTTGTAAAAATATGTTAATAATTTAAATTGAATTTGATCCAGCTGCAATTCAGCACCTCCCGATGAAGAAGCTATATGACGTGTATATGACCGAACGAGAACCGAGAGGAAGCTAAATAAAAGCTTATCTAATACAAATATTTCTAAAATTAATACCTTTCTTTTCCCTGTTTTTTTTTTGCATCATAGCAACGTCACACTTCCAAGTCATAAGAAACTAGGAATCTAACAGTTCGCATTTTAGCAGAAAATGTTTTAGGCACATGGATTGATAGGTTAGATCGGTAGCATAGATAAGGAAAATGTACAGCAGATATGTCAGCAGATATTAAGAAAATCGGACAAGTGCGAGTCTGACTCGCCCACCGAGGGTTCCGTACTTTTTAGTATTTGTTGTTCTAGCGGCAACAGAAATACATCATACGGACGGACGGACAGCGGAGTCTTAGTAATAGGGTCCCGTTTTACCCTTTGGGTTCGGAACCCTAAAAACGATAAGGTTTCCGTTTTTGCCATTTTGGCTACGGAACCCTAAAAATCCTTTTTTAAAATTCTAATTGTAAATTTAGTAATCGGATAGCCGCAAGCGCCGTACCGGTTTCGAAGGGGCGATATTATTAATTCGCGTGCCAAGTGTTTTTTGAATAACTACACGTGTATTAAGTAATCTGGGCAAGTGGTGTAAAAGCAGGCAGCTACAGCCATTGGCAGGCAAGTGGTGCCACTCGTTTGTTTCGCCAGGCATTGTGGCGCTCACAACACAATGACATTGTTCACTATTTGTTCACACTAACAACACTTGCTGCACACAAGATAGGTACATGAAAAACGAAATGTTTTTCGCATAGTTGAAATTTTTTCCACGTGTGGATTCCAGAAACCCTCGTAGCTTTCGTTAGTTACAATAGAACATTATTACAAAGGCCAGGAAGTAGGGAGTGCCGGTCGAGTGTGATATAAAATTCCGAGCAAAGCGAGGCCGTTAAATTATACAAGGCAGACATTTTCTATCGGCCTGATATTTACATAGGTATGTATAGTTTTTTTTAATGTGTATAAAACCCGCAGTTTAGTTAAAATTCACTCTATTACTGTATACGACCATTTCGTATTGTGCTCAGTTTTAACTAGTCCCAAATTGAGATATGGTTATCTTCTATTATGAAACCACTGATAAAAAAATTCGCAATCCGTCTAGGTTAAGAAGTTGGGCTATTGTTTTATAAGTACAGCATCTAAAATGCCTACAATGTAATTTAAACAAAACAATAAAAGTTTGATGAACACGACCGTGTCATTGCTCGCGCCATAACCTTTATTTCCCCAAATAACATAACCGCAAATGGACAAATGGTCAAATGCATAACATCGTACTTTTTGTCGGTTTTCAAAATTAACGAGTCCATTTTGTTCATTTTGAATGGGTACATTCCGATTCAGAAAAGGTAGCAGTTTTATGTTTAGCTGTTAGGCATGGCATAGATTTAAGACAAAAAGTAAACTGACGATGACGGCATTATTAGGGTACCCACTGGGGTAGACCTCACAAACTAGGTACTAGTACGTGTTCAATGAAAGCTGAACGACTTATCAAAAGACCTATTTACAATAAAAATATCTGGGAACCGAGCTTTGCTTGGAAAACATATAAAAAATCAGAAATGCGCGTTTTCCCTGAGATAAGACCTAGCTAGATCGATTTTTCAAAAACCTCCATATAGAAAATTTCATCGAAATCGTTAGAGCCGTTTCCGAGATCCCCGAAATATATATATATATAAATATACAAGAATTTCTCGTTTAAAGGTATAAGATTAATGTTTCCTATTTATTGTAACGCCTATCACTCTATTACTAACTTAGGCTTACGCCGCAAGGTGTCCATCTGCTTTTGTCATATTGAAAGTTATAATGTTTTATTTTGCCTGTTTTATCGTATTCAGACAAGTATGATATCTGTCGATGCAGGTCTTATAATTGAAAGGGTGAATACCCCATGTATTCACCCTTTCAATTGTAGTCATATCAATTAAACCTTACAAAATGAAACTAATTTAAAACCCCAAATCCTATAATACAAGACATTTTATGACAAAATAGATCATCTATGAAAAATTTTACGGTTTTTCTAGAGCAGGACAAGAAATTTATCGGACATTAGTCTTAACACGAAAAAATGTTACAAAGGTGAACTTCTTGCCGTACCGGCATATACTTAGCTTGCCACTAAAGGCGAATTTCTCCACTGAAATTACTTTATCTGAGTCATGAAGAATCGCAATATTTTGTGAAAAAAAATACTGGTTTCCTAAAATATTGGTTTACAATCAGCATTCGCATACATTTCGTCATCAATAAGCAGCCGTGTTTTTGAACCAACAAGATGTACAAAATAGAATGACTAGAATGCCTCACTGTTGTCTGCCTTGAATACCTCAATTGTACGGCTCTGTTGTTTTCTTAGTTTTATTTAGCTTTTTGTTAATAGTTATGTCGCACCTTTTTTTAAATTTTGATTGGCTTGTATGAATAGTTTTGAATACATTTCGAGAAGAGATGGACGGATTCTAATTAAACAGCTTACACACTTTTAATTTAAGATTCCTGTGCCGTTTTCTTGAAGGCTGATATCCTCGCTGTTTTTACCAGTAGGTAGTTCCATTTTCCCTTAACTTTTTTAGGGTTAAATACCCTAGCATTGTTTTACTCCGTGTTGCAAGTTTTCACAAGCTCCGATTCGCTCCATTGACTCACTGGGAATTAAAGAAAATTTGTGCATATTTAATTCACCAACTATTTTTTGCTTTCGACCATATCTTGACAGATAATTAAAAAACATTGTAAACATAATATTCGCCAAAGTAAACAGTACCCCTAGTGTAAATTTATTCGAAAGCGAAACGTGACGTACGCGTTTGCGTTAAGTCTCATTTTGTATGGGATTTTGAGTTTCCAAAACGTCCCGCTTGGCGCGCTGTTTCTAAATCCCATACTAAATGAGACTTAACGCAAACGCGTCCGTCACGTTACGAAATCGAATAAATTTACACTAGGGGCTCAGGTCTCACAGGTCACGAACCAAAAAAAACATTAAAAAATGGTTGTCTGTAAAGTCGGTTTACGGAAGATAATTTTGCATGATAACGTCATAAGAAAACATTGATGAAAATTGCATACTTTTATTTATGAATTGAATTGAATTATTATCACTGAATTATCATTATTTTGTATAATACAAAGAAGGAGTTACCATGGAGATCTGTCCACAACGTGACACTTTTTCGTGCATGCTACCGATGTTCATCAATTTATAAGACGTTATCACGTCAAATTGTTGACGACAATTCAATAGTACTCAACCTTTGGTACCGTAAGTTTATACTTTACGCGTTGGTTTATTATATAAGATTTTGCGAGTTAAAAAAAACATGTCTTCTTTTTGTGTAAATGACATTTCCTAGCATTGCTCTGTCTATAGTTGTTCGCGAGTAACGAATAGGTTCACAAGTTTCACAACTATCCTTTTTCGCGTCACGGGCAATTCGCGGCCGTTTATGGCTGCCTTTATTGGACATTCACGTTGTTTTATACGATTTGTTTATTTGTATGCCCTCACTCGACATAGATTTGAAGTTAACTGCTGGAACAATTCGGTGAAATATGTTTCGCAGTCTCAAAGCGTATTTTATTCCTATCACAGTGAATGTTATGTTCACGTTGCTGAAGAATCCAATTCTCTCGGTGTCGCAGTGTAAGTGTATCAAAAACTTTACAACTTTCACAAACGAATAATTCTCGCCATAACTTGCCATAACGAAAAACGGGCACCTAGCCTATAGGTAGTTGGTAGTGACTCTGCCTACAGAAGCTTTACGCCCCGATTTAAAGTTAGGTAAGGATTTTTTTTGTGTGTTTATAATAGATATTTTTGTTCCTGTTGATAATGGGTGTGTTCCCTTTAACGGGCAAATTTCGATTTTATATGGCAAAAATGCCCTATAATAATTTGAAACTTCGTTTCAAAATGACAGGGCAACAGCTCGTACTGTATAAATCACTATGACGGTTCTAGAGAAAATTCTGGGACATACTGCATAATAAGAAAGAAGCTTACACTATTAGGGATTTTGTATGTAAAATCGGTAATAGTAGGTATTAGCTTGTATTTTAGTATGCAATAGCCCCCTGGTTTTAGTTTTTATGTTGCTGGATTCGTCAAGCTAGGCGTCCAAAGTTAAAACGGCTGTTTTCGTTTCGAGTTCATAGATCGACGAATCCAGCAACATAAAAACTAATTAGAAGTATTCAAAAGGTACTTAAATACAAAATACAGTACGTAGCGGCCCCCTTTTTTAAATATCTATCGTTAAATTTAAACAATCACAATTATTTTCCGGCGCTAGTGAGCACGTTGATGGGCTCTTAAAGCAATAGTACATACTCGTACTCAGTGTACCTACTCTCGCGTCACATGATGATCCCTAACCCTGACAGTTCATTTTTATGTAAATGTTTAAATATGTTTTTGGGAGTGGATTTGTGGATTTTAAATACGGTAAAATCATTTATTCAAATATTTATTCATTCGACGCGATAGGTATAAATTTACCTCGCGTTGCCTTACTTACTACTATTGCTAACAAATTCCAAGCCTGGAGCCTCCCAATTCTAAATTACCCGACCTCTGGAGGAGATAGCAGAATATATCTCAGTTTAATATAAGAAGAAATACAGACAATATTAGAGTCAATACATGCAATCACTACTGGCAAGCTTCCAAGCCAAATCTAGGAAAACTATGAACTGGATTCATTGGCTGTGATAGGAATCTGCTGTCTTTTACTGAAATTGCTATTGTTTACTTTTCACTTCTTATATGCCCCAAATATGTACTGAAGTTGAAAAAACTTATTGGAAAGGTCACTCACTACACTCTTGATCAAGTGAACACACTACAGCGGGCGGTTGTGTTATGCGATAAACGCAGCGTTGAACGCATGCGTCAACGGAATGTAGGAAAAATGACGATGCGCTTAACCTGCCGCTGCACTTACCGCCTAATAGAAAAAAAAAAAAAACAAAATGTTTATTTTACTCTCACAATAATCATCTTAAAGTTAATGATTGGAACCTCCTTTGAAGCTTTAATATAACTTGTGCCAGGAGGTACCGCTCTTCCTTATCTGAAGAATGTTAACAACATTGTGCTACATTTATGAGTGGATATGTTACGTAAACATATAATTCATATTTTATTGAAAGCTACATTAAAAATTCTGCAAAGCTATATACAAAGCATGCAAAACGTATAAATAAAAATAAACAGATCAAGATAAAAACTGAAACGTGAAAACGTTAAATCCCTCGTGTGTGTGTGTGTGTGTGTGTGTGTATGTGTAGTAAGGGCGGGAAACAAGAATTTACGAAGAAGTGTTAATTTTAAGACCAAAGGCAAAGGCGAGGACTTAATTAACACAAGTTATTCTTATGCCGTTGTTATTCTTATGCCGCACTGTGGGCTGAAATTCGGCTCTCATTGACATAGAAACCGAAGTTGTTATTTTTATGTTTTTTTGATTGAAATAGGTTTTGCCCGGCATTGTTATGGTAACATATGAGTTTTAGATGATTTGGAATGAAAATTGTCGAGTTACGAATTTTTTTTTCAAAATAAATGTATGGAGCAGGAACAAGAAATCATTATTACTACGAATTATTTGTGATTTTTTGGCATACTACATATATCCGTCACGGGATCGGTTTTTTTTTAAATCATTAATTGTTTCTATGGAAAAAGCACAAAAACCAAAGTCAACATTTTAAGATTTTTTTGATTGAAACGGGTTTTGCGTCGTGTGGTTATACTAAGTAATACGTTTCAGACGATTTTACTTGAAAATAGTAGTTCTAATTTTGCGTTGCGGTTCTTAAGATATTTTGATATTTTGTTCCGGCTCCATACATTTTTTTTTGAAAAAAAAAATCATATCTCTACTATTTTCAACTCAAATTGTCTGAAACTTAAAACTTAGTATAAACATACAGGGAAAAATCCATTTCAATGAAAAAAAATCTTAAAAAGTTGGCTTTGGTTTTTGAGTTTTTTCCATAAAAACAATTAACGATTTAAAAAAAAAACGCACGCGTGACGAATATATGTAGTATGCCAAAAAATCACAAATGATTCGTAGCATAATCATCTGTGAGGGCATTACCGTATTTGTTGCGGTTCTTGGGATATTTTGATATTTTGGTCCGGCTCCATACATTTTTTTTTAAATCATAATCAAATCGTCTGAAACTTATAACTTAGCATAAACACACTAAGCAAAACCAATTTCAATAAAAAAAATCTTGAATTGTTGACTTTGGTTTTTGTGCTTTTTCCATAGAAACAATTAATGATTTTGAAAAAAACCGCACCCGTGACGGATATATGTAGTATGCCATAAAATCACAAATTATTCGTAGTATAACCACCTGCGAGGATATTACGGTTTGTTTAGCGGTTCTTGAGGAATAATGATTTCTTGTTCCTGCTCCATACATTTTTTTTAAATTCGTAACTCGACATTTTTCATTCCAAATCGTCTAAAATTCATAGGTTACCATAACAATGCTGGGCAAAACCTATTTCAAGAAAAAAAAAAACAAAAATAACAACTTCGGTTTCTATATCAATGAGAGCCGAATTTCAGCCCACAGTGTGCCGCCCGTGGCACACACAATGTTTTTCATCACTCTTGTTCACATCACAATTCTTAAATACGGTGACATTTCAAACATTCGTCCGCCATATTGTCATTTTTGATAGGTTAGGCATCGAAGGCACAGACTTTTCAGTACCCCTAGTGTAAATAAATTCGATTTCGAAACGTGACGTACGCGTTTGCGTTTAGTCTCATTTTGTATTGGATTTAGAAAGAGCGCGCCAAGCGGGACGTTTTGGAAACTCAAAATCCTATACAAAATGAGACTTAACGCAATCGCGTTCGTCACGTTATGATGTCGATCAAACTTACACTAGGGGTACAGATTAAAAACCGTGTAACAATATTTTAAGCAGCTATTTAGGTACATACATAAAAAAATATTTATAAACGTCAGTATTTTAAAAGTAAAACTCATTTATACCTAGTTCGAAAATACATTCAGATTCAGGGTCAGATGCAAAATGCAGAATTAGGTTTTTCATAATAATTATGTTTATTATGTTTTTTGTATTTTAATTTTATATTCATGTTATCAACAACCTAACATAAGAAGAAAAATAAATAATGAGAATAATGATTCGACGGTTACGTTATATTTTTTATTATGAGCTTTATTTTAAAGGAAAATAAAAATAAAAATACTGCAGGCTCTTTGCATGCAATATTTACGTTATGCCTATCAAACACTTGGTAAAATGAAACTTGACCAAGTGTGGCTTTCCATCAGAGAAGGGTCCTTATGCTTCATCTGCAATAAGGACGTTTCTATCAGAATTTCTGTTAAAATTTCAGATGAAAGCCACAATGATTTTTTAATCAATAACTTGCCAAAAACGGGTGTTGCTTACTGTAAAATTGCGATAAGTTGTTTTGCCAAATATTTTTTTGGGAAATGATAATTTGGGTAAAATACTTTGGGAAACCTTTTTGGCCATTCGTTGGTAAACCCACTTTTTGAGCAATTGCATTAAAAAATGAGGTTTTAAATGGCTGTCACGACTGACATGCGTAGTGGGGCAGAATAGCTTCCTAAATTTAAATTGAGGTAGATTTTATTTCTCCTTTCGTGTTCTACTGAGACCATACCCAACCCAGTAACCCAGTTTATATATTATTCATAATTTTCTAAATCCATAACATTAATAACTCACACAAGTTCCTATTCTAACCTTGCACTCGCTACGAAAAGTAACGTAGATGAATGCGGTACGAAAATTTGGACGCATCGGCAATTCGATTTCCGCGAATGCAGTAGACGTCCTGCCAAAACGGCTCCGTTTGATATTATGCGATGCGTACCTATGTAATATACGGAACTATGGACGCTCACCATTATATTGGATCTGTAGTTAGGTAAGTATAACGTGAATATTCATTGGTGTATTCGAAAGCTCTTCCGTTACACCATTCAATGCTACAAAATAGCGAAGATTTAGTGGCGTTAGTTTGCATACTAACCCTATCTATTAAGAAGAACAGATGGGAATTTAATGGATTGGGTGTTTATTGGACTTAAATAATATAGCACATACTTATAAACTTTACAATACAAAACCAATAAACCAGAATAAAACAGAAGCCAGTTATTCAGAGAGAAATTAAAATAACTAAATAAAACAGAAATAGAGATGTGAAGCCAAAAATGATCTGCACTCGGTACAATACAGCTGACTCGCTGTATTCTGATCGCATTATAATTATTTTGTTATATAGTGTAGCAATATGTAACTAAGGCATGTTTTAAAATGGTTTAATAAATATTTGGCAGAAATTGAAGAAACTATGACCTGGCAAAACAATTAAGAAAGTACTTTAACTTTTACTATGACTCCTATATTATGTCCCCTATGTTTTATGGGAATTCTGAACTAGCAAAATGATGACTATTGACCGGCATCCATTCCAAAAGTTTCAAAACTCCAACTCATGATTTTTCCCTAAAATAAGTTGGATTGGTTGAAAGCACTCTGTTGAACATAAATAACATCGAGTCACAATAATAGTTAATCGGAGAGCACAATATGATATTACCGTGTATTATAGTAAATTACTGTAGTAACCTAATACATCATAGCCCTGTAATTTATCCGGCACGTCTCTTTCGGAGTTTCTTTGATTGATTGCGGCATGTTTTGGAATGAATTGATGGATCCGGCCTATTTTGTCAGCTAATGGATGCTCATTCGTTTAAGTAAAAGAGGAAAGCCGTTAAGCCGTTTCAGTCTTTTGGTCAACTTAATGTTACGTCTATAGGTATGTAATATATTGGACTAGATATTATTATGTGACATGTTTATATGCCAAGCTATAAATATACCTTTTTATTAAAATCGAATAGAAATAACTACCACCATAAATATAAGTAAACGAAAATATAAAAAAATATTAATTTATGTAAAGTAGAAGCTTAACCATTCCGCCTCCTAACGACCTCCTAGCTTAGTCGGTAGTGACTCCGTCTACGAAGCAGAAGGTCCCGAGTTCAAATCCTGGTAAGGGCATTTATTTGTGTGTTCATCACTGAGTTTCTGAGTTATGGATGTTTTCTATGAATTTAATTATTTATTTATATATATCATCGTATAGTGCCCCCAACACGAGTCTTAATGTGCTTACTGTAGGGCTAGGTCGATTTGGGTAAGATTGTCATTGTTAATATTTATTTATTTATATGGATGGCCGGAATGTGAATGTAGATTCTTGAACTTAATAATTTTTGATTAGAACTAAATACCTACTGCATGAATCCATTTCCCAAGGTTATGTTTTGTCACCACAAACTTGACATTTGAAATACATAAAGTTAAATGTGTGAAATGAAACGACAGCCGGCCCGATTCGAAGAATGAGATACGATAACGATAAGTTCTGTTTTAGATAAGTTCTCATTTAGATATCGTTTGCATGTCGTATAATTGACAGAAGCAGCTCGATCGGGCAACCAATGTCACTTTGACGTTAGAAATATCGTAGATAGATCTTATTGTAATAACAGCGGAATCGAAATAAACGTCAATTTTGACATGTCGTTCAGTTATCGATATTTTAAAGACCTTTCCAATATCTTAAACGTGTCTTAATCATTCTTCGAATCAGGCCGAGCATGCATCTAGAACCTACATACGTTTTACTTTTAGGGAGAAAACATAATAGAAGGTGAGGTACCGGTCATGTTTAGTTCATCAATGGATATTCACCTATATAAAACTTTGCTCATATTCATAGATAGATACATCTGTTACATAATTATATAATTTGGGTACGATATCTTATTTATTTACGATTAGATGGCATCTCAGCTTATCTATGTCATCAGTTTAAAGATATTATGTAATTAAAGCACAATTACTGAGCTATATTTCTTTTCCGAGGATCTATAGGTAGAGGTAGATGACTTCTACATTTTAGGGTTCCGTAGTCAATTAGAATTCCCCTGTTTTAGGCAGTCTATTGTGACGGACTGATAACTATGGAACCCTACACTGAGCATGGCCCGACATGCTCTTAAGCGTTTTTTTACCTAATTTAGGGCGCCTAATCAATAGAGCGAAATGAAAGTGTGTATTCAAATTTGAACAATATCTGTTGACTTTGTCAACTCAGAATGGAAATTGAGAATAAGTTCGCGTAGTGTTCACAAAGGTTAAATAATTAGGTACTTTCAACGTAAAATCGTAATATATACCCGCGTAAGCCTAATATACTCCGGAAAATTTCTTCTTTGAGGGCAAAATACTCATTATTAAGTCAACCAGAAATCATAGCAACTTATTATTTTATTTTTCGTCGTGGATGATATCTGAATAGACAGTTAATGTCTGAATACCTACATATGTAACTAGTCGTAGTACCTATACCTACGACTAGGTTATTTTACTATTGCGTAAAATTTCTTCTTTATTTTTATTTACTTGAAGCAATAAAGTATACTTACTTAGGTAGGTACGTTACATATAAATTTTATTCGAGATTCGAACAAGGTTTCGCCGTCTCCCAAATCCGGTCCCGCTACGAAAACATCCTTAATTAAATGAGCCCAGACAGGTGGGGACCGTTACAGAAGAAAATCTAATATAGCGGACAGGAATTCCTTTGTTTATACAAAAACACTTAAGTGTACGATCAAATGGTTCACAAAGTTACACAATAGACGATTTGGGACGCTTTGAAGATTTCCTATAGTTGCAAGTATTTGTTTATCAAAGTTTACATTATTAGCTGAACATCGAAATGATGTGGATAGACAATATTTCTTATATATATTTCCCTCATGGAAGGCAGAGGTAGGGAATAAAATTTCCATGTACTAAGAAGTGTCCGTCAAAAAACCTACAATACTTAGAATATTTGAAAAAAAAAATTCAATTCATAGACAGCGCATTTCACTCCGTCAATAGCTACTCTAGCGCTACTCTGGAGATATTTGGAACTATTATTTATAGCTGACAGCTGGACACTTTTGCAACATTTCTGTATATTACTTAATATCCACCTTCCATAAATTTCCCTATTTAATTATTTTTAAGAAGTTAAAGGCACAAGTTATTCTGCCATTTAATATTCGTGCATTCAATATGATTGTTCATTATAAGCTGTATGTGCACGGACGAGATCCTTAAAAGAATATAAAAGTTATATAGTCTTTGATTTTATTGAGCAGTATTCGCATGATCATACACGACGGTTTTGTAAGAACAAGATATGTATGGTCGTTTATCTTACTATCTCACTCTATCCTATAACTTGAAATGATGCTGACCGGGCGGCAATATTAATTGGCTGTTTGCGTTTTTCTTAGTGGATACATGCTTTTAAAAGGTAAAAAACAATACGGTAATAACTTCCCGTCCGCTAAAACACGACGATAATAGATTGTTTTTTTTTTTTTAATTTGAGTTTGACCATAATGAAAAACTTCCCATACTATTTTTGCTACAGTAAGGTGAACATTTTAGATTGTAGAAAATATTATAACTTAGGTACATTTAGACCATTCCCCGGCATCTCATTGAGCTAAAATTTGGTATACTTACTTCAGTTTTTTTGATGATGATGCAACCATTACACTAATTAGGAGCTTACCTGATTATGTAATACCCGGAAGGAAGCCCAAGTAACTTCTTGAT
Organism: Cydia pomonella; assembly: GCF_033807575.1. Lineage (NCBI taxonomy): Eukaryota > Metazoa > Arthropoda > Insecta > Lepidoptera > Tortricidae > Cydia > Cydia pomonella. The sequence continues at coordinate 8,497,306 of NC_084710.1, read as the reverse complement.
AAAATAACACAATCACGTGAAGTTATTTATACTCATTAGAGAGCCCTTGAGGAGCAATTGAGACACGTGCAAAAGACAGGAGATGAGGTGACAAGAGGTATACGGCCCGATTCGAACGTTACGTGTAAAATAGGTATTAGGTTTAGATACGATAAAGTGTATAGTAGATGTTTGCTTATTAAATAGTTATATTTACTCAGTGACATTTTCAACAATATGGTTATTCTTTTTTTAACTTGAACAATGAATATACAGATTGAAATTTTAGTCACTCTGCGTAATGACTTATAAACGTCATACTGAACGAATTTTATTATGGGACTAATGCCAAAGTCGCGAAAAAAATTTGGGTGTTTCATACATTCCTGCTGATGTTATGATAATGATTAATGAAACAGTAAACTTTTCATTAATAAGCATCATAACATATAATTTTTTTCGCGATTTCAGCTTTGGTTCCATAAGAAAAGTTGTTCAGTATGACCTATAAAGTCACTACGCAGAGTATGGCTGGAGCTTAAAATTTCAGCCTGTACAGTCAAGTCTGAAAATATCAATATGAAAATAGTGCCAAAAATATGTATACACGACCTTACTGCCCATATATTAAGGTAGTGTAGGTATACATATTTTTGGCACTTTGTCCGTATCGATATTTTCAGACGTGACCATACTATCACTTAAAATATTAACAAGAAAATTGCAAGCAACTCCGAATGTTTGTGTTGTGTTACCTTATTAAAACTCCTAAAAGACCTTCAGGCCTCCATCAAGCACCAATTGTAGCGTTGTCGAGAGTAATTTATTTTTTATTTTGCCTTTGTAAAGCGAGTGGCAGCTTTCTAATTCATCCCCTATTGTCAAACAAATTGAGGGAACACCGTCAAACGTGATTCGATTTTCGTATGCCTGAGATTTTAGGCCTCTTATAATATTGTATAAGGTAGACGGCAATTTGTAGATACTTAAATCATTAATTCCAAGACAACTTGAATGAAATAAATTTAATTTAGGTATGCTAAAGTAAACGTAGGAATATTTTTTGAAATATTTTATTTTACTGTTTAATTCGCTTCGGATTTTTATTGTATGTATGATCCTATTTCTAGTTTCTTGTCGTTTTTACAGATGAAAACTTTCATAATGGTTTATTTTAACACCTGATTTTCGTAACATTTTATGGAGATTAATCACATCCATGTTAATCTACGTTTTATATATTCGCGTAAGTGGGTGTTAACACTGAGAGACGCGCTGGTGGCCTAGCGGTAAGAGCGTGCGACTTGCAATCCGGAGGTCGCGGGTTCAAACCCCGGCTGGTACCTATGAGTTTTTCGAAACTTATGTACGAAATATCATTTGATATTTACCGGTCACTTTTCGGTGAAGGAAAACATCGCGATGAAACCGGACTAATCCCACCAAGGCCTAGTTAACCCTCTGGGTTGGAAAGTCAGATGGCAGTCGCTTTCGTAAAAACTAGTGCCTACGCCAAATCTTGGGATTAGTTGTCAAGCTGACCCCAGGCTCCCATGAGCCGTAGCAAAATGCCGGGACAACGCAAGGAAGAAGAATAAGTGGGTGTTAACACTTTCAGTGCCAAGCGTTCCATTTCCAATACAAAATGAACACACATACGTGTTTTTGGCAGTGAATGTGTTAAGAGGGAAGTAAATATATCACGTGATCGTCTGTACAAAAGGAGAAAACCTTTTTCCACTTCTAAATATTTTCCATTCTCCATGATTTTTTTTGTATGTTATTGACACAATGAAAAACTAGGTTTACAGGTTTTCCTTTTTTTTTCAAAATTTGCAATACAATTTTTATTTTATTTTTTTATTAAAAAAACGAAACCTAGAATACATTATGCTGATGCGCTCGACATCAAAATCAAAGTGATTCGTTAAGGTTTAGTTAGTGCAAAAGTTTTCTGTCGAAATGGAATTTCATAGAAAAAGTACCGATATTTCGCTAGGATCGCAAAGCTATTCTTCCCTCTTAACAAGCACCTAAAATATACGAATACTGCTAATACGTAATATGTAAATAATTAGAAATTAACTTTCTCTCAAATATTTGCTCATTACTTAGCGTTTTATGTCTATAGGGAGTATAGGGCAACATATTTTATTTTTCGTTGCGTAATTTATTTTTAAGCGTATCACAACTATCATACACTTGAAGTAAATAAGTCTTTAACAAATCAAGCTTGGGAGGAGATAAGGGCTAAGCAAAATATGTATTTCCCTACTTCTAGTACCTAAATACTTATTTACTGCAAAGAAAGCTGCAATTTGGCATGGATACATAAATCATGCTTAGCTACCGAACGGTAAAATAAAAACAAAAAAAAATTGAGGGTACCTCCCTTCTACTACTACTGGCCTTAGCGTCTATTTCAGACGATCTATGGTGCAATGTCTAGAGATATTACACCGTCTGGGACGGAGTTAAGGAAAACGCAGGGATGCCCAGCACCTGCGCCACCCTCTCGACCTCACTGGCCGGACCCACAGGAAAGGCAAGCCAATACGTGTGGAGCCAGGTTGGTACCTCCCATACAAAACGATATTTCTTGTTTTTTTTGCTTCGACCCAACAGTGTGGGGTATCCTTGGATATGTCTTTAAAATGACTATGGGTCTCCAGCATCCATTTCTTGGTAAAGTTAGTAATAATTTTAGAAAATAATCGCTCCGAATGAAAAAATATATGCCCCCCCCCCCTTTAACTTTGGAAGCATGGGTCGAAAAAATATAAAAAAAAAAACATCAAACAAAAGAGAGATTCATTCATTATATAATGACATTGTTACATGCCTGTCTAAGGCTGCATCTGATAGCCATGTTAAAAAGAAAGTTGTGAGAGGCACTCCTGAATCCGGCTAGAATCGACATGTTAAGGAGGCGCACGGTCAGGCTCGCCTTAGCTTTTTGAAGTGGGTCAGTCTTGGTGAGCCAAAGTCAGGTGTTTTTTATGATGATATGGCAAGGTTTAGAAAAAGCTTCAAAAACAAACTGAAGTGCTGTCAGAATAGAAAAGAACAAACAAAAATGGATAATCTTGCTATTCTGCACAAAGAAAAGAACTTCAGTAAGTTTTGGAAGCAAACCAGTAAATTGAACCCTAAGGCGAGTCTACCTGTATCTGTAAAATGTACAAGATACTTACTAATTAATAGCCCTCGTTTGGCCTCTCCTGACATAACCGCGAAAATAACTACGAAACCCTACACTGAGCATGGCCCGACATGCTCTTGGTCGATTTTATATTTAATCTGTGAGATAAATTTATTACTATATATGTATACTAACAAACTACAGCCCACAGGGCATGAAACTTTTGTTTTAATTGATTTTATTAAAAACCAAAGCTTTCAAAGCCGATTTATAAAACAAAATAATAGGCAGGGCCCGTACATTTCACGCCGTTGACGGAAAAATGACGTCACGCTACATAGAGTATGATTCCAATTAGTCTTTTCGCAATAATTAATCATTTGTCAACCTCTTTAGTTAACTGATATAGATACTTGATAATCAGTATATACACGTCTAACTAACTTTCATCTTACTGTCACGCAACAAAAAAATAGATTGTTAGTTTATTAAATGATACATATTTTTGATTTTTAGCAGTATTTTTTACGCGTCAATATGTTAGCTATCAAAATTTATAGTGTTATAAAAAAACTGTCGGTATGTGAAATTACGTTATTTTTACGTCAACGGCATGAAATCTACGGGCCCTGATAATAGGTATAGAAGTGTTTAAGACGAACAAATAGACTTAATAAACAACAGTTATGTAAAATCTTTATTATGTATGCTTTTTTATATCAAGACATCCCAAGCCGTGACACACTGCAAACTAATTTAAAAAGGCATTTTTACTGCATAGTGGCCGTACCCTCTACGACCGAATAACACAATTTTCTCCAGGCATGAAAAATAACGTTACGACAAACGGAAAAGTGGAAAATTCCACAAACAACTTACCGAACTAACACACTTAGTAGTTTTAAACCTGGGACTCTAAACAAGAAGTGGGGCCGAGAATGTGGCCAACGGAGGGGACAGGGAAGGAAAAGATTGAGTGCTTGTAGGGTGCTCCATTACTGCGTTCTACACTATTTTAGAATGAAAAGTATTTTTCAAGAGCCTAACTGGTACTATCAAACTTGAAAGATCCAACCAACAAAATCAATTTATGAAGGTTAATTTCGTTTTGGATATAATAATCACTTTTGTTTTATTTATTTTACTTTAAGTCTACAGTGATCATTTCAATCTTTTTTGGTCTAGAAATTGTAATTCCATGGTAAAATTAGTGATGTTTAGATTAGTGAACATCGCAGCAGTAATGTCGTAAACAACAGTAATGCAGCTGCAGTTGTCATCCATACGTCACCTTAAATATATATTATTTGTTTTATACCCTAGATTTTTTCATTGAGAGGACATGAAAAACTGAAATATTTTCTTAGAATAAATTTAAAAGAAGTGGATAAATTACTGCCTTGGGTGAGACTTGAACTCATGGCCTCTGGATAGATACTCCAGCGCTCTGCCAACTGAGCCACCAAGACCTCATCCATAACTAAGGAATACCCAAGGCAGTAATTGTTCTACTTGTTAATTTATTCTAAGGTTAATCGATAGTATCGTCTGCAAACGATACTACGTATTAACTTTACTTATTTGAAATTAATTTAAAGTATATTCATTTGCATAGACTATTTAAAATGAAATAAACTATAATAAACTTCTTAGATAGGTATTGATATACACGACAAAACAATCATTCCATTTATGTAAATGACATCTTGTAAAACTTTAAGCCTCTTGTCACGCCTTTTGGTTCCCAAAAACCCCATTAGGCTACTGCACGTCCGGAACTCTCGTAAGTTTCGCCGCACGGCAGCGGCTAGTTGGAGCGATAAATTAGCCAATTTGCGGCGCCGCGCCGGCCCGCGTGTTTCGGACCGATGTACAACACAATTTAAAAGGACTTAACTACCGTGAAACTCTAATCGTTATACGACCTTCTAAGTTGCCGTGACTCTGATGTCCCGACTTTAATTAATTACCCACATGCGGCCCGCGCCGCGTATTACTTAATCAACCATCAAAACATTGATCATGATTGGATAGTTTCTGTTTGTTCGTTTCATTTAGAGCTCTGTTTGCAAGATTGTGCAGAAAAAAAACATTGCTTCAGCTTTATAATAATAGGCGAAGGGATGTGACGACCACATCGCCCGCTGGTTTTACCAGTGCAATCAGTCAACGCAGGGCAGATTGTGGCGGGCTGTTGGGGAGTAGTGACCCCACGTACCCGTTGATCTTGGGGGAGCTCTGTCGCCCAAAAAGTGGGCGGGTGCTACAGGTTCTTCTGCCTCTGGCTTGCCGTAGCCGGTCGCCCAGGATGGAGTCGCGAGAGCTGCATTCTCGAGGGTAGATGTGGAAACGTAAGTGGTGAGTTGGCTATATGTTCGAAGTACAGTGCCAACTCTCTACCCTGAGCCCTCACACCGGTGTTGCCTTTTTGTGGGGCCCATTTTGTGGAGGCGAGTCAGGGTCTGTCGGAAATAAAATTGTGTATCCTTTTATTAGGCTGGCGTCCGGTTTTATATCCCATAGCCCAGTATTTAATCCATCACCCAATAGCCTTGTTCATTTTACATTCCATGAGCTCTTAATATTCCTTACACGTGGCGGGTGCTGCCTCTGTGTACTTCTCATGACACGGGCACGGTGTACCCCTTACGTATTATTAGTGTCAAAAGGCCGTCTACATGTTGGCTTCGGCTCGGTGCAAACCTCCCAAAAGTCCGGGACAACATTGTTCTGTGATGGGAAAGACATACATAAATAGTACATTGTTGGAGAGGCCGGAAAACAACTCAAAGATAGACGAGTGAGTTTGAGTAATACGAGTCCATCTTTAGCGTTTCCGACCGAGGCATTACATAGTGCTTTTCACAACTACTGCAAGGAAATAAGAAAACATTTGCATAATTATAAGTACTTTAATAGAAATTAATATATAATAAGTATTTTCCGATCCCGCCTTTTTTACTTCTTTTGTCACTTTTAAGAGGCGTTTCTCTGTTGTTTGCTTTAAAGCGACTCTAAACTTAAAAGTGTGTTTGCTAAAAAAAACACAAATAGCTACAAAAGTAAAAACGCCTTAAGCGGGAACTCAATGGTTTTGACGTTTCTTTTTTTTTAAACAAGGAATTGGCCCTATAAATAACCCAATTTTATTTTTGAAGGAAAAACTTGCGCCAAAAAAAGACCTTTTACTCCCACCAATGACAGATGATGATTACGGTGATCCAGGTGCTACAGCTATTGCCTACTTTCCAGCTTGGTTTTAGACCATCTATTGCCACATTTCCGAACAGTGGCGTGAAAAATCATTTATTTCGGGTAAGTTACTCTCATATCTTGGTTAGTAAAACTTAATTTTCAAATATGTAGTAGTATTTAAACCTAGAAAGAAATATTCTACGCTGTTGCCAACCGCAGCGGAGCAAATAGGGAGAGTCCAGCCTGTCCCCTATTATTTAAATTTTGAAATCTGGGCTGACGCTTTCTATGCGCACCAGGAATGCGGCCCTCTTGTGGATGGTACACCAGCGTCTCCCGAGCGTCGGCGTCTAGCCAATTCTATGGCTGCTGCTCGACGCAACATTGGCGCAGCCGCGTAGCGATGCCTTTTTCCATAGCGCTGCTAGACCACGACGCTCCATTTATTCCTTATCCTTATTGTAGACGATAGATAAAACACACCGACATCAGACAGTAAGCCAATAAAGTTAAGTTTAGTAAGAAGTAGTAGGGGCGTAGTTACCTTGTAAACTGCATACAGTAATTATTAAGTCTATAGATGTAGATACGAATTTTATTATAATATAAATAGAAGAGAGTAGAGACTGCACGATTCCACAGTCAAACCGTGTAAACTGTTTTGTGGGATTCCGTATCTGTTTAAAATTTATCTTTTTATGTAAATAATAACAAATAAATAAATAATAATAATTATCTGCATACTAGGTTTTGTGTAGTGCTGTGTGAGCTTAAGTAAAAAAGTTTGTATCACTACTTGCAACCACTACTCTTCTAACTAAAAGATTTTCCCTCTGCTGTATATACCCTGTTCCATGATAATTTTTAAACCCCCTGTAAACAAATGTATATGCTGGGGGTCAGTTATCTCTGCAGCTGTTAGTACATCAATCATTAAATGTAATAAATTAAATGCGTATGAAAATGATATACAAAGAGTAACCTGTCTTTAAAATAATAAATTAAATATAAACTTCCTGAACATTTACAAGATACATTTTAATTACAAGGTTTCAGCAACATACGAGTATATGAATATTACTTAACTATAAATAACTAATTAATTTGCGCACTACCTGTTAAAAAAGCTTACTATTCCTTATATCCTGCTACCCTAAGGTTGTCTGGAAGATATCACTTACAGCGATTATACCGCCTGTTGGTACCTTTATTTATATTGTAAATTTGTTTTCTTTGTGGTGCAATAAAGAATATTTATTTACTTAATATCAACGAGATTCACGTTATTAAATTCCTAATCATTACATTATAATTTATTTCGTTGACATTTTTTGTAGGTATGAATTTTTATTTTGATCTCATTTTGACAGTCAAATATGTAAATTATTATTTTTTATTTTAAATCATTTAAATTTTACTTAGTCATTATTTTCCAGTTAAGGGCTTAATATTATTTGCATGAAATTCTTGTATTCAGATTATTTTATTCTGCATGAATTATATTTTATAAAATTATGCATGATAAATATTATAAAATAATAGTACGTCTGCTGGCAAAACATAGTGTTCCACGACATGTTTAATTATAAGACCAAATTACTGTACCTGTGTTTTACGAATAATAGTATTTCATACAATTGTGATATAATAGAGAGCTTTTCAGTCGAGTACCGGGTTTAGGCAACTCAGCAAACTTCGTTGCCTAAGTAAGGTACGAAATTGATTGAAGCTTGATGATATCACTATTGTATACAATACTTTTTCTACGAGTCAACAAAAATAATACTTTAAACTAATATAATCATATAGGTAAACAAACCAAAAGTATACAGCTATTTAACGCGAGCAGCCGCGATACCTTCATACTCGTACGCACCCCGACCGCCGGGCCCGGCAGATTGTGCAACGACACCTCGTAAGCGTAACTCATGAGGCCCTGGTACTTGCAAGAGCAAAGATGCTAAATTTAATTTTTAGACAGTTTTTTTTGGCCACCGTTACGTAGCCTATGGAGACAAACAAGCAACGCTTAGCGTTTTTTTTTGTTTTTATTGAATATATTTTGAATTGAATTATTTGATGGTAATATTTTAGAAACATTATTGATATCAATGAATGCATTCAGCATGCTATTTATTAGGCATATCCTACTATTTCTACACCTGCATTTGCGGGTAAAATATAGTGTTTGAAATCTTTCTAACCTTTCTTTATAGAAACCGGTAATATGATAGATACACTAATAATAATTAAAAGTGGTCACAAAACCTTGGCGAGCCCAATTTCGCTATAGTTCGTGTCATCCACGATAACGCGCAAAATTGTCAAATATAACCTTTAATCACATGATACTACGAGTCAAAGCACGTAAATGACACGACCTCGTTACGAAAACTTTTGCCAGCCAAAAAACATACCAGCAATATTCCCCAGGCTTTTTATTAAAACGTTAATAGTTAGAACCGAAGATCAAGGGATGATGAGAGGAATGGAAAACGTCTATGGAAGGAGCGGAGTAATAAACGCCCGAACATCTGCCCGGTAATGAGGAGGGCGGGTTTGCCGGCGCTTTAAGCCAGTTTTCTTAATAATCTGTTATTTTAACGTCAGACACCAAACGGTACAGTAGGTAAGCAAATCATTATTATTAAGTACTTACCTAAAAAACTTACTATATGCCTTAAGGGTTTCGAGCCCGCAAACTCCATAGGAGATAGCGCTGACCAAACAAGAGACAATAAATCGGTATTGTTGAATCAAAGCATAATTGATGTGACTTGTTTTCCCGTTGTGGCAGTTAAAACCCTCAAAGATTGCCCCCGGACCAGAGAAGATGAAGTTGGCGGACTAAAATCCCGCTCGAGCAATATAATGAACTTGTTTATGTACCTAGTAGTTTCAGACAGTTGTCGTATTTTTGGGGTAACTTTATAGCTTGTTCACGTTTCCTTGCGGCTGCTTACAGGGTGAATAATAATTGCCTACTGTACAAGTATCTCCAATGTTCGTAGCGACGGCACGCGTTATTTCGCGAACGGCGCCTTTTCATTTTAAGATATAAGCCGACGCCCTGCAGTGATGCTTTAATAAAGACATCAAATTTTCTCATGTCTGCCACAGCGCGTCGAACCGTTTAGATTTCGTATATTAAGCTCTAATACGATATTTAATTGTCTAATACGATATGAATTGACGGGTGTGGGTAGGTACACTAAATAGCAAAGTTAAAAAGGATAAGTAATTTTGTAAACATAGAAATAGATTCACCGACAGACAGTGACAGTACATAGACAGTGTAGGTATGTGAGACGTAACGTTCTCAAACACCTATATTATATTTTAATTACAAAAATACGCATTTACTTACAAACGCAACTAGGCACATGACTATTTAAATTTCATTCAGGTCATACATTTTTGCTACTTAAATTTAGTAGCACATATTGTATGAACTTGCACTAAATCTAATCAAATGTTTCAACAAGTCCTTAGTTCATATCACATTCATGATTGACAGTGTCGATCGCTTGAATTTTTAGTAATTGACACCACTGTAATTAATTATATGTAGGTATGCGACGTAAATGTTGATTTCAATATTTTTTTGTGATTTATATCGTTTATGCACTGTAAACAAAGCTATTACCTTGACACGTTTGTATGCAGGGCTGCCAAGCTAATAACTTAGCTGACTGCACATAATTATTAGATTATATTTTGATACATGCGCCTTCAACATTTCCTCTTCTGTACCATCACTATTTATAAAACGGCACATATTTTAAACAACCTCATATTCGCAATAATACCACAATATTCGGTCTCTTTTATTTATAGTTGAAAAAAAGGCATTGGTGTTCATCAAACCGAAACCTTGGTCTGCATGGCAGCACTGCAATCGGAGCCACAGAACAGAAATAAACAAAAAATGTACACAAGAAACATTTTACTGGCGGTTTTTCTCTTGAAATTTAAAAGCCAGCTTTTATATAAGTTTATTGTTGTTGGTACTTGTTCATTGTACGTTACTACCTCTAATTGGTATATTATTTCATAAGCTTTAAACCGCTATCAGTAATGCATAGGCTGTTGTGACAGGGCCTGTAAAAGCCTTTTTAGGGTTCCATAGTCAACTAGGAACCCTTATAGTTTCGCCATGTCCATCTGTCTGTCTGTCTGTTTGTCTGTTTGAGGCTTTGCTCCGTGGTCGTTAGTGCTAAATCAATAAATCCGACAAAATCGTTCAATAAAATAAAAAATAAAAATTTTTTTAGTGTTGTACCTCCCCTACACGTAAAGTGAGGGTGAATTTTTTTTCGCTTCAATCCTACAGTGTGGGATATCGTTGGAAAGGTCTTTCAAAACTAATAGGGGTCTTCAACAAACATGTTTTGATAAAGTGAATATATTCGGAAATAATAGCTCCGAAAGAAAAAAATGTGTCGTGACCGGGCCTCTAACTTTTGAACCATGAAAATGAAAATGAAAAATGAAAAAAATATTTATTTCCTTACCAAGTAAAGGTATACAAATTGGCATAAGTGGTTGGGACTTCCTTTTAGGTGAATGAACCTGTATCAGGATGCCCCGCTCCTCCATAACTTACAGTCTTGTTACTTGTAATTAGGGAAATATTGTATACATGAAAGTTTAATAGCTATTTTATTATAGGTATATGCTATTTGATTTGTGTTCTAAGCTAATTAAATTAATGAATATATGAGTGAATAGAACCATAATAGAACCATAGAATAACCATACATAGAGGAACCATAGGTTCAAAATATATGAAAAAAATCGTGGAAGTAGAGCTTAAGAAAGACATTAAAGGAAAACTATAGCAGACATAATCAGTTTAACTGTTTTTGAGTTATCGCAAAAAGTTTCCCCTTTGTAGTAAAAAGACGTACATCCACAGTTAAACGATATTACGACATTAAATGGTTTGTTAAAGTTATTTGGCATTATTCATGTAAATAAGCTAAAGTTTAAGATAAAAATTGCTTATTTTACTCATTCTATTTTTATTTAATATTTAATCTGTCTAAAACAGTTTCATTGGCTGTATGATTAAAACCGTTGACTTTTGGCAGTTTTAGAACGAAAGAGTAAAAACTTAATAGAGGCAATCCCGTTAATTTTATATTCATATTCGTTTATTGCACTCATATACGATGCATTATGTCTAGGACTTATTGTTGTACTTTACTTTTTCATGCTTTAATGAACAATCAAAAAAAAAAATCATTTTAATTATGTGTTTTATTCATCTATATAGCAATCTTAATGTTTTTCGCTATGGGATATATATCTTTATAAGTACATGCAAAGTCTCAGATTGCAAGTAAGTCTGTTACTTTAATTAGGTACTGATTATGCAAATTTGCCTATTTGTTTAACGCGGGTGAAAGGTAGGTACCATTTCATCCCTTGGTTACCAACTATTATATACTTACTACTACTACCTTTAAAATCTAAGGCTTCCTATGCTACTATACTTTAAGCTCCAGTTTAGCTTATTGTGAATTTGTGACGGAAGAGTAACTACAGAACCGTACACTGAGCATGGCCCGACATGCTCTTGGCTTGTTCTTTTAGAATAACGTTTGCAGGACATATTTTGCCAGAAAAGAAACCTAAATTTAATTATGACATTTTGAAACAAATTGGCAGATGATAGTTTTTAGGACAACCTTCCATACCTTTTGGTGTGGAAATACTCGGCCCGTGGGGTCCCGTTGCCCTGAATTTTTTTGGGCACAGCGCATTAGTATTGCAATCCAGCGGGGTAATGCTGCCAGCATCTACGGCACCTTGTCGAATGAATGAATTAATCTTGGGGTGAATTTTTATTTTAGTTTAGGTTTTGGATATTTCTAATTATTGTATCTCCTTGGATTTCACGGGCCTATAAATTCCGGTCGTTTGATAGGCTTGCGTGGGGATATAGATCCAACACGTAGAGGCCACTTGGAGAGCTTTAATGTCATGTAGAACGCCTGCTGGAACCCGTTCACAGGCGCAACAATAGACACCCATGAACTGGTCGCAATAGGCATTGGGACTATTGTAGTAAAAGTGAACTGTATAACGGTCTATGGACTGAAGTTTGGGAGGACAATGAGACTGGGTTATTGCAAAGACGTCGTCCGGACACCTGCCATAAATTATTATGGCAGGTGTCCGGACGTCTTATACCACCGGTGTTTTGCCTAGTTAAAACCAATGTTTACTCGCCGCCCACTAGATGGGCCCCTGAAAATGCCGACATGAAGACGATCAGGAGCAACACCGGTGTGAGCGGCTCAGGTGTGCCGAGAGGTGTACGCCGCTTTTTACCCAGTGGCTGTTAACAGCAACTGTGCTAACTCGCGTCTTATGCAAGTTTTCACTTCCACCCCTGGAACATTTAGCTCTAACGACTCCTCTCTGAACGGCCAATGAAGGCAAGTCAGAGCTGAGAGTCCTGCAGTCAAGGGGACCCTTGGGGTCCACTCCGACCGACGAAGACACGCCGGAGACGGACACCCTGACCGACTCTCGGTAGTATTCGGGTCCGTGGGGTCGTTACTCCCCAACAGCTCGCACCAAGCTGCCCTGCGGATTAATAATTATTGTTATTATTAATTTCGATGATTATAATTTAGTTTAGTTTATAAGTTTTGATACAATATTTACATAAAATATACATCAATGACATCATTTATATATCTATAAAAAGTACGTTCGAATTGCCCTCCAGTTTTGTACTCGTTAGAAAGAAAAAAATATCCACAAGAGTGCCAACGTAATATGATACAAATTTTAGTTGTTTCCGTATGTTGGGTGGTGGAATTGACTTTGAATGATGAATATTTTATAGATTTGATTAGTAATTGTTGTGGTGAAAACTTGTGTGTTTCACTCGGTAGCAAGGTAGTAGTAGTAATAAAACACTTTATTGTACAGAAAGAAACATAAAACAGGACAGAAAATACATCATTTGTACAAAGGCGAACTTATCCCTTTCAGAGGCAAGGTTTAGGTATTTTGAAATCTATCGCTTGCTATTAACACGTAATACAGGAAAAATAGCAAATTATTTTGAAGGCAAAATACCTCAATGAACATCAATGACTTTATTTTGGCACTATAAATGATGATCTGCTGAGTACTACCAAAATTTAGTCTTAATAAAAAAATAAAAACCGGCCAAGTGCAAGTCGGACTCGCGCACAAAGGGTTCCGTACCATTATTTATAAAAACGGCAAAAAAAATATTTTTGTTGTATGGGAGCCCCCCTTAAATATTCATTTTATTCTGTTTTTAGTATTTGTTGTTATAGCGGCAACAGAAATACATCATCTGTGAAAATTTCAACTGTCTAGCTATCGCGGTTCATGAGATACACCCTGGTGACAGACGGACGGACGGACAGCGAAGTCTCAGTAATAGGGTCCCGTTTGACCCTTTGGGTACGGAACCTTAAAAACGGCTAAGATTATGTCGGGCCATACCCAGAGTAGTGTTCCATAGTTACCATTATGTCAGAATAAGCTAAATGGGGGCTCTATTAGTAAGTATCGTGTACATTATAAGCATTAGACAGTACCTTGGCAGCGCTCTGTACGTCTTTTTACTAAGAAGGGAACACTTTTTGCAATAATTCAAAAACGGCTCGACCGATCACGTTCGCTATAGTTTACAATGAAAGTACTTGTTAAACTTTTGTTTGAAGTTTTTTTCATTTTTCTTTCGGAACGATAATTTCCTTTCGGATAAATTGTTACAAATGTTTGAAGTGCATTTTAGACCTATGGTCGTGATTAATTTCTATCGAACGAAAGTTAACAAAAACTCAGGATTCGAATCGATACAGTCTCTCGAGAAAGGCCTCAAGATTGCTAATTAACGTTATGGCAGTCGTATTGTGATCCAAAAAAGCGCCACGACTTGTTAAAGACTCCGTTTACTGAACCTACTACATCTAAACGACGAATAAAATAAAAACCTTGCTCACTTATTAAATAATTATCTATTTTATATTATTAAGTTGTGTTATTTGCGTTCGAGGAGAGGTAAATAAGCTAATATGGTTTATAATTCACGATTAAAATATGATAGTATTTACACAATTTCTTTTAAGTTTAGTTTATTCGATTATCGCCAAATGACACAAACAACCGTTGTTTAAGAAGGTGCACGATCTTCACTGGGCGCAATAACGAAAGCTTGGGACCTCGCCAAATAAGTAACTGGCTGATAAGCCAAGGTTAATGTAGCTTTGTCTCGAGCGTCTGCTCCGTATTAAATTTACTAAATGGGTCGGAGGACTGCGCCAATAGCCCGGGGCTAAAAAATGAACAATTGTTACTTTAGGTATACATCATACAAAATCGTACTATTTTTAAATGCTTTGAAGTTGTTCACCCGGCTTGGGGAAAATCCTGAGAAAAAAACCGCGGACAATAATATTACTTAATTTAACTAGAATGACCTTGAAAATTTTAACTCTGACAAAAGCACAAAAACGTTTCACTACCACAAGCAGGTGCTAACAATTATTTCCATCCGCCATTCAGGAGTACTAAAGGACATTAAATAAAATGTTACTTTTTGTGACATACATTTAATTTCTATATTCTTACGCGGAAAGCTCACTGCAGGTAAATCTGCATTACTCTAGCGTTAAGCACCTTAAATTAACAGTGTCAGCGGTAGAGCTAGGTCGTACTAAAAGGTTCCTAATGATTTACAAGCAGTCCTATCTATGATTGTTAGTCCCTAAAATATAAACTGCCATCACATATGATTTGTATTAAAACTATGTACTTTAACTTTAAAATTATGTCTCTAGGATGGAAGGAAATCGTTCACTAACCTCTACAAATCTATTACCGCCAGTTCAAGCCCGTTGTGCCAGAAGCAATTACAGCGGCAGGCGACTGACCCAACACTACGGTGCACCGCAGACGGTCTAAAGCCTCAGCTCGTTGGGCAACTTCTCCATCCAGTAGAAGATCAAATCAATCTTCCATAATCTAAACTGCAAACAAGAGTAACAACTACTGCAGCAATATCTGTAACTGAACTAAACTGAACTGAATTGAACTCTGTAACTTCCAGTCAGCTGAAAGAAAAAAGAAATGATTTCATTAGTTACCAGAAACATGTGGCATCTGAACCTTCAAGAGACATTATATATTCTGAGATTCTTACCAGCTGGAAATCCCAAGAGTGGATTTATCTTATCTGTGATTAATTGATTATCCCTCCACACCAAATAGTTTCAGTAGCAGACTGGAAACAATCACATGGTCAGATTTCACAGACAAAGGAGCCAACAAAGGAAGCAAATTTGAAGACACTATATTCTCTACTTACAGTTGCTGTTAAAAATAATTCTGTGGCCCTAGTGAAAAAGGGTACAAGTCTCTGGCAGTTTAGGTGTATAAGGGCATAAGTGTTACGTGGAAGTTAAACCCCTTTACACCTGCGCTGCCAGAGACTTGTACCCTTTTTCACTAGGGCCACAGAATTGTTGTTTGAGCTCTTAGCTCAATAAAGCAGCGGCTCCTGCATATCATCTTATTAAATTAGCACCACAATTAAATGATGGAACATGCTAAATTTTCAGAGACTTGGAAGGTCCATCCAGGGCAAAAACCACTCAGGAAATGACTTCAAACTACGTTGCCCTGGGAATGACACTCCTCAAATAACAGCAATTACCAAAGTTCATGGAATAATTTTTATTTTGTGTGAAACTCAAAGAAATAAATCATAACTATTCGCGGAAACATATTTCAACCATTTTTGAATTCATTAAGTGTTTAATTTAAATTTTAAATAATTATCATTCCATGTAGTTTAATTTAATTTGCAGTAGCAACACCATCAGCTGCCCTTAGTTCCTTATTGGCGGATTAACTGTCATTGTTAATTAAGTATTGTTGCTACCTCAAGGACTTCCTTGCCACACCAAAAATATTATATTTAAGACATTTATAAAAACGTTATACTGAAATTTCCATACAACAATATCACAATATGTCATAGATTGTTTGTGTGAAATCGAATAATATAAAACAGTTCCATTTCTTAGTCAAGTCAATGACAGACAATGGTTATGCTCAATCTACGATAAAAAGTTTGATATTTGAAACATAAAAACAAAGGAATTTTCTTAAAGTTCTAGAGTAAATCTTCCCTTATTTTTTTTTTTAATTTAACCCGTAATGAGGGGAGAAAATGGGTTCAAAAGTGTCTAAAGACTTTTACGTGGATGAAGTTGTGAGCAAAGGCTAGTAGCGTGTATAAAATCTACTTATTCTAAAATGTGTCATGAAAAGTCAAGTCATTTTGTGAAAATAATGTGAAAATTGCTAAAAAAACCTAAGCTTGTTAAGATTAGTCTAAGCAAGCGTGAAAGTCGCTTAGCGTGGCCGATATGCCACACAGCATTGCCATTAAATCAGCGTGTTAAATATTTCCTTTCAAGTGCGGTCGTAATTATGAAAAAAACACCTAGGCAACGTTTAAAATTGTTCTCAAATGTTGCATTTTGTGAGTGTGTGATATTTCCTTTTCTAAGTAGTTTTGTTTGTTGTTATTATACCAGGGTGACGGAGGTATGCAAGCATCGGCCTCCCTAATAATAAGCAGCGTAGACTTCTTTACTTGGGGAAAAAATGTATAGTTTCAAACAAGGTCGAAACGAACCCTGAAGATTAAAATCTTTCTCGTCACATGATCTTGTGGAATTATTTCCATTGCTTTTAATAAATCTCCAAAATTTCAAGATCACTTAAGACGTATTAAAGCCTTTAGCAGATTGCTTTTCACATGAAGCTCTTTCGTTTAAGGATGTTGCCTAGCGATTTCAATCATATATACATAAACACTTGTATTTTGTACTCAGCGAAAATTATGCACTTTTTTAGTTTTTAGTTTATTTTATTTTATTTCGAACTAATATGTAATAATATAACGCCGACCCTTGTGTGGAAGTTTTGTCTCTTCTACGTCTTTAATTTGAAACCCTTGTGCCTAATGAAAGAGGAACTAACCTAACCAATTCCAAATATTTTTTTTACTATCACGAATGCAATAATCTTTGTTAGAACGAATGATGGCTGAAATGTTTGGACTCAACCAATAATTCTCTTTGACTCAACTCACTCTATTGGCCCACGTCAACCCGCGGGATGAAACTGCTACATCAAAAATAGGCTTATATGCAAAAACCCTGAATTTATCAAGAATATTTTTTTTTCTATTTTACCTTACCTTTCTATATTAC